>NC_089208.1:16888463-17113463 GCF_963930695.1 Labrus bergylta | reverse complement strand
AGTTTTCCCCCATGAATGCTTCACCAATGAAGACTTCACCTATGAAGTTTTCCCCCATGAAGGCTTCACCAATGAAGACTTCACCTATGAAGTTTTCCCCCATGAAGGCTTCATCAGTGAAGGTTTCTACAATGGAGGCTTCCCCTATGAAAGCTTCCCCTATGAAGGCTTCACCTATGAAGGCTTCACCCTTTAAAGCTTCCCCAATGAAATTTTCCCCCATGAAGGCTGCCAGCACTTCTCCAGGTTCTTCGACAAAAGTGATTTCTATCGCTCAACTGAACCCGTACCAAAGCAAGTAAGTAAAATGTGTGTGTCAAAGTCTGTGTGTGCCTGCTTAAACATACAGTACATGTATGGTACAGTGTTCATTTCATTCACGAAAGAAATGGTGACAAATGTTCATCCATGACTGTCTCTTCATGATGAATACAAGACGTTGGCCAGCTAAAAATAGATCTCTCTTAATAAAAACATTTACATTTAGAGAGACAGAGAAAACACAAACTGATGCGATAACAAGCATTAAGGAGTCAACGATAGCTGGGAGTAACCAAGAAATTAATCTGAACAGTCGGTAGCAGCAGAAATCCCCCCCCCCCCCCGCACACTGTTGTGCAACTCAATAACTGACTAAATCTAGAATAGCTGCCATAAACACTGATATAGGATCTGTAAGGAAATCTAAACACATCTTGGATTTTGTATTGAATAGCTAAAACGCACAGAACCTGACTTACATGCATTTCATCCCAAGTTTCAAGCACCTCAGTACAGTACTGTGCACGTTTACTGATGATTTTACTCCCTCTCTGCTTATTCATCAGCTAAACTATCTATTTTTGAGCTGTTGCTGCTTCCCTGTTTGCTGCCATTTTTGAGTGGCTCTTTAGGGCATGTTTGGAAATCTGTGGGTGTGTGTTTGTATGCATGTGTGAACTTTTTTTTTTCCCGGTATCAATGCATGTGGCTGTGTGTATTTCCTATGGTGCGTGTTAGTCAGCCCATCTGCATGGAAATGGAATGACCGATCCTGCCTGGGAAATGGGACACTTTAATGGCAGGTACTGCTGGGTCTTTATGACTGCTGAGGTTTTGATTCTGATTTGGCCTGGTGGGGATTTGGCCTACCAAGTTTTTTTCCCCTCCCTCCCTTCCCTTTCACAATTTCTTCCCCTGCCTCGGGGTTCAATTTTACTGCTTTTTTCCCCCCTTTTCGCTTCTTATTATTCCATTTGGTTTAAGTCTCTGTCTCTGACCTTTAAAGTGGTCTAGAAATAGACAGGAGCACTACTAAGATGTAGTGTTCCAGATTTGAGTTAAGGCACCCCGTCAATACTCTCTCTGTGTTTGGGCTTTGATAACGTAGCCCTGTTTGAAATTGCAAGCTGTAAAGATAACTGTGCCTCTAGGTGTTGTAATAAACTGATGACTGTTCCAACTTTGAAGTTGGGGAGTACCTACAGTGAGTAAAAAGAGATGACTTCAGCAGCTGCTCTTCTCTGTATGTTTGTGCCAAATGAAAAGTGGAGTTGTGTGCCTGTGTGTGTGACATAGTGTGACATACAGTAGGTTGTATAGGGATGATATGTGTGCATGTGCACTCGGTCTTTTATTGCTGTTTGCATGACTCTCATCCCATTCTCCCTTTGTTAAGTCATAGCATCTAGAGCAGACTATAATTGGCTTTTGGCTGCCATAAACCTCGGTGTAGCAGTCTTATCCATACTGAGCAGGGAATGGGGTTCACTCTGGGCCAGCAGCTGCTCTCATGATAGGGGATTTAATTGCAGGCAAAGTTATAGTATGAATATCCTCCGCTGCACAATTATCAACGCAGTCAAAAGCTCACTGCTGCATAAACTGCCGAGCTCGGCTGGCTGGTGTTAAAAACAGAAACAAGAAGCACATTTTGAATGCATCCAGGAATTGGCAGATGCAACACCTAGTTCACTCTTTGAAAAGAAAGTTGCCGGATGTTTTATTTTGCGTTTTGCTTTCATGGAACTTTAAAAAGACTAAAAAGACACTCATCCAATCTCCTTGGGAATTGTTCCGTTGCACAGTTGAGTTTCTCATTCGTGACTGATGTGAGCTAAGTTGGGATGCGCATTAACATAAGACGAAGCTTTTTGAAGTGTCTCTGCAGCTTTCCTGGTGCTGACCTCTAGAATGCAATTACTTAAGTGAAGTTGAACAGAACTGTGTTGGTCAAGCGTGTTTTTTGTAATTCTCTTTTGAACTACTAATTAAAAGAAGCTTCACTGTCCATACACATGATAGTCATTTGCAGATGTTTTGGAGAAATGGACCATGATTGAAGGTATATTATTGACTTCGTTCAGGCAAAACATTTACAAAACATACATTTTGTTCAGTGATTGTTTTGGAATTGTTTTGATTTTCAGTTTTCAGACATTTACTATCATTTTTCCCTTCCCCAATTCGGATTCTGATACTTGAGTGTTGGCTAATACAGAGTATCTGTCCCATGCAAGTACGGTTTAAATAACGTGCATGATATAGTCATGCAATAATTTACCCACCCGCTTGTTGGTTATTGTATGGGGTTGATACCTTGCCTGTACTGCATTTTAGACTGAAACTGGTGCAGGTATTGGCAACAGAACAACTATGTCCAAGTACTTGGTTTAGATTCCCTTCAAAACCTCTTTTTTTCATGTTGGGTTATATTGTCATTGTGTCAACTTGACATATGCTGATTCATTAATGCAAATATCTACTGTGTTTATCTGTAGGTGGACCATCAGAGCCCGAGTCACAAACAAATCCAGCATCCGCAACTGGAGTAACTCTAAAGGAGAGGGCAAGCTCTTTTCCTTTGATATAGTGGACGAGAGTGTGAGTAGAGGAGTGCAGAGGCTTGAATATCCGTCAGTACAGTACGTCACACATGGCCACTTTTTATCCCAGGACTAATTGTTGTTTTGGTCAACAGGGGGAAATCAAGATCACAGCCTTCAACAAGGAAGTTGACAAGTTCTACTCTCTCGTGGAGCAAGGCAAGGTTAGCATATCCTACTCACCCATTTCAATCCTTACATGAAGGCTCCTGAAACCATCACTAAAACATGTTATCGTTTTTGTATTTTGTACAATAGCTGTGCTGCAGGGACATGTTTTTTCTCACATTCTTTAAAAGGAAGCTCCGAAACATGGTTGTCATTTTTAAAGTTGGCTTATGTCTTATTTTGACAATAGTAAAACAATATCTAAAGGCTATAAGACATAAGACTTACTCTCAGGTATACTTTTTTTAAAGCTCATGGCGCTTCAAATAATTGTATCATTGTTAAAGTAGTGCCTAATAAACCCCCCTACAAAATCTTCTCCTGCCTGCAGGACTTTAGGCCAATGAATGAGCTGGAGGCAAGTATTAGAGGATTTGCAGAAGGGATTTATTAAGTCATACTTTTCTGAAATGTTTATGTTTGAGACATATTTTGCATGGGGGGGGGGATACATGAGACAGAGGGTGTGCTCGCTGCTGAGAACAGTTTAAGAAAACTTGTCTAATGGTTTATTTACATTTTATTAGAAATGGCTGTAAGAACTACAAGCTGTGCTCAGATGTGTTTGTAAAGCTTCTTTTCTGGCTTAGTAATTGATACATTCAAACTTTATACTGGAAGTAAAGCAATCATCATTTTAGTAACAACAGTGTATGAAATGGCGACAATAGTCTTCTGTGCTAGAATGTTTTTCAAAGTTTGGCCAAAGCAAGAGAAACGCTTCAGATGTCTGATAATAATCCTACATGAAAAAAAAAATGACTTAATTAGAAAAACTCTGTGTTATTGCATTGGCAATGTTTCTACAAGGATTCATCGTGTCAGCTGCAAAAAGGACTGTCCAGAGTTTGGAATATATCCACTCTGTTTGAGCAACTCTGACTGCTGAAACTAAGCTTTGGCTGAAAGTCCACTCACAGTTCTGTTCAGAATTAGGACATATGAAGAAAGACCATCCATCCAATCCAGCCATTATCTATACCTAGCTGTTATTGGGCAAGAGGCGGGGTACATCCTGTACTGGTCGCCGGTCAATCAAAGGGCTGCCATACTGTATTTCAGCACTGTGATAAAAAAGTCTTCTCATATAATTGAGATATTGTCAAAATGATCCCTTATCCCTTACTGTT
Source organism: Labrus bergylta (assembly GCF_963930695.1). NCBI lineage: Eukaryota > Metazoa > Chordata > Actinopteri > Labriformes > Labridae > Labrus > Labrus bergylta. The sequence continues at coordinate 17,109,301 of NC_089208.1, read as the reverse complement.
TGCATTTTAGGCAGTAAGCCTGAGAGCATAACTAGCCCAGTTGTCTCACACCTTTGGGCGTTGGGCTGTCTCTCAGTTAAAAGACTGCTGTTTTTTTTAACTGGAAGGAGCGAAAGCCTGCATGCTTCATGAAGGAGTCATGGCTGGTAGAGTCCATTTAACTGTTTAAAATGGAGAGAGCAGCCAATTTTTAAGCTTAGCTTGTATTTGTAGATTTTTATGTTTCTCAAAAAAATGTAATAAAAAAAAAAAAAAAAAGAGATATCAAAATTAGACCAAGTTAAACCCTTTTTACAGAAGCTGTAATAATAGCTTAATAAAATGTGTGCTCTGGTTTACATAATCTGGTTCTAAAGATCAAAGAAAACAGATTTCACATCCTCATGATCGTTATAGTTGTCTTAGTTGATGAATTGATGAATCATTTTGATATCAAAATATCAGTTCAAATATTCACAAATCAATTTTATTTGTAGAGTAAGACTCATTCATAATTCAGTCAAAAGCCATTACACATGACTCTTTTTGGAAGAGCCTTTGCCCCCGGTTCAAGACCTCGTGTAAGCAAGCATCTGCTTTTCTGCCCTTTTTGTGCGATGTGTGATGCCTAGCAGCTCCAGCTCCTTCTTTCATAACTGACACAGACGGTGACCTCTGCCCTTTGCTGCAAGGCTGCAAATGAGGAGGTTTTAAATGGAAGGACTTAAGCATATTCCTTGGGATCCTTTAAATATTCATAAATATTAAGGTATGATTCATATTTTAAATAATCATCATTCATGCAGGACACAGATTAAGTACAAGCCTCTAATGAAATGTACGAGTTATTCAATTATCTGATGGTTTATCTGATAAAACCTCATTTAAGTAAAATTAAAAAGAGCATCTACATTTTACTGTCAACGCAAGCGAAAAATGTAGTCTTAACTTTTTCAAGCTTTAACAGAGGTCCTCAATATTCATGCAGAGACCATGCTCTTGTCTACCCCCCAAAACATGCCCTCTGCATGTTTCTGTTTACCTTTTCAACTGCAGAAAGGTAGAACACATGTTCAAGCTCTCACTCTGCTCAGTCTGTTCCACTGAGCCATAATAAGTCAATTAACCCCAGTCATCATCTGCTAGTCACTCCGGCTCAGGTATCAGCCACTTGCAGTGACTCCTCACACAGCCCTGGATCCAATTTGTGCCCCCTGCCCTCTGAAGATAAATAAAGGAATGAATCTGTCTTCCTGTCGTGATCTGAGTATTGACAGACCATTGAGTAGGTGTGACTGACTCTGAGTGCTCTGAATGCTCATCACATTAGTTTCATGCTACTATCTCTGTGTGGAATAAATCAAAGAGAGAGAGAGGAGGAGAGGAGAGGAAAGAAAGACAGCTATAAAGACAAGAGGAAGAGAGAGAGAGAGAGAAAGTTGGAAAGTGTAAATGAAGAAGTGTGCCTTGCATATCAAGTTTAAATTGGTCAGGTTAGTCGAGTCCATCTCAGCTTCGTTTTATTATCTGGTCAACAAGAGAAGTAATTGTGCTGCTGTAACACCACATCCTCGTTGGACCTGAAAGTTCACACTGTTTTGATGCAGTCAGATGAAGCTAAGCTAGCTGTCAGCTAACCTCATTTTCTTTTTTAAATTAAGCGGTGAAAAAATACATTTTCAGATTTATTAATATATTTTTATCACTATTAAAAAATGTAATTGAACATGGCATATTGTTCTATAGTTGTTTTGTAACCAGTCTCATTAGGTCGAATTTTACAATGCAGACACATTGCCCACTCTTTCTCTGTAGGTGTACTACATCACCAAGGCGACGCTGAAGGTGGCCAACAAACAGTACAGCAAACTGAACAACGACTACGAGATGACCCTCCACTCCAACTCGTCCATCGTGCCATGTGATGATAGTCAGGGCATCCCTGCGGTGCACTGTGACTTTGTGCCCATCGCAGAGCTGGAGAACAGAGACAATAACGACATTGTTGGTAAGAGATTGAGTTCCTTGGTGGTCATTTATTTTTGCACTTTTAGATTTAACTATTTGCAGAACAACTAACAGTGGGTCATCATATACTGTATGGATGGGGGAGCAAGGGCAAAAGGGAAAAGCAGAAGACATAGATACCGGAATGTTTAACTCTGAGTCAGAATAAATATCACAAGCTCTAATCAAGCTAAAAAAACATTGATCAACTGAGGTTGATAAGCATGTATCAAACCCATTAGAAAACTATTGTGAGGATAGGATGTACACTGAAATCACTGAAACAATGAAGAAACCAAAAACAACACAGGAACCGAGGAATTTCTTTGCCACTCATTCTAATTTATTTCCACTCTTTACCCTTAAACCCTCTTTTTGTATGAGTAGGATTACTTATTTTTCTTGATGACTGTTACCGGCTTGTTTCAGCCTGATGAAGTTCACCTGTTCATAATAAGAAGGGAGACAGACATGGCTTTGATAAATGTATGTTCATCACACTCTTGCACAAGACTCATGCTGCTGCTTGTAATGTTGGATACAGAAGAATTTCACACTGTGGAGCCTAAAGTCCTACTTTCAAAACTGACAGAAGTGGTTTTTGAGGACTTGAAACTGTTACATAAAAATCATATAAAATATTAAAATTGCAGTTGTCAAAGTCTACTGAGTAATCCTGTGCTTTCACACAAACACAGAGTGAATCAGTAGAACACGTTAATTTTGTATGACACTCATACTGGACATGAGAATGTTTTAGCCCATGTTTGTGAGCCAAAACGTAACATACTCAGTGTTTCCCACAGAACGACGAGATACCTGGGTGGTGGAATACGGTCAGAGGGGGGTCGACACACTCTTTTTCTTACTCTTATCTTAGGTTCATTTTAATATAAGGTTTGGATTTATATCAAATGTGTTTTGCCCTCTAAATTAATTTTGTTTTAGCAACAGACAACTTTAATCCGCTCAATTTATCCACGCATGCGCACAGACACAACGACTACGCCTCGCGTTTAAAAAAAGTTCCACTCGATATTCCGTTATTTATAGGAGTCCAGCACAGCATCAGCAGCAAGCAGCTGTACATTAACATTTTTCATGAGAAGCTTCAGAGAGAGAGAACGAGTGGGGGGAGAGATAGTGTGCAGGCGCTTTCGTCTTTGTGTGGGAAACACTGATCTTTAAATGACTTGTTCATCACCAAACTCTCCATTAGCTAACCAACAAGTGGGCTGGCATGTTCAGGATAGTGTAAGAGATGCTGACAGTAAAAGAATATTTGAGTTATCAGCTTCATTATCTCTAAAAGCTCATTCAATTATATGTTCCAGATTAAGATAGGGAAGAAACAGCACTTATAGACGTATTCACATGTATGTCAGTCATGTTTGAGGTGTCCTTGAAGGAAATATTATGACAGGGTCAGAGTGAAGGTTAATACAAGCACACAGTGACGTGTAAAGATAAAACAAAGGATAATGCTCATTCTACTGTTTTATTAAAAGTTAGTTGCCGTGCCTGCCCTCTGTGCCAGACAGCTAGTCTTATCTCTGCGTAAGGTAAATTGGGATGGTCCAAGTGTAGATTGGGGTTAAAATTACTGATTCAACATCATGCTTTTCGTCCAACTGCTCGATATTATTTGTGGGATAACAGTGTTGTTTCAGTAGTTGAGCCATGGTAAACGAAAACGGCTTTAATTGCCAATGCAAAAGTATAAATTTCTTTATTTCTCACTCTTCCTTTGTATTAAGTTGTCCAAATAGTCCAAGTAGTCCAAATTCAAGAAGGCATACAAACTTCAACTTACGATATTTAAAATGTACACAGATTTAAATCGGTGAGTATCTGATAACAGAATCAGCAATCATTTAAAAATAAGTCTTATCAGACTTCCTGATGAGATGACAGTTTTTGATTCTTTGAGGTCTCATGTCAGTCTTTATAAAAGAAGGGGATGTTAATTGTAGATTGCAGTAGAGCTACAGCTGAAAATGAAAGAGCAATTTCACACTGAATCTTTCTTAGAATAAAAAAATAATGCACTGACCTTATGAAATCTGTTGCCTTTCTCACTTATATCCAGTTGCACGGTGTCTGTATATCCACTTATACTTCAGATGTGATTTTGAATTGGTCTGTAATGCGAGCTTGCATTGCTTTGGGTTGGCAGAGTAGAAGCACAAGCAGCGCTCTCACTTCATTTAAGTGTCGGACACACAGTGTTAGAGAACAAATGACTGCTCATAAATAAGTGTAAACATCATACTACAACCTGCAGAGTGGAACATTCATGTAGGGTTACGTTCAGAGCTCTGTAGTAATAATGCATGATAAAGCTAGTATCATGTATGAACACACCACACAGATTACCTGCAGGAGTGTGTTTGTGTCTGTGGCAGAGGGCAGTGTTACATGATGTGTGTGTCATCTGTTGTCTCTCCGCTCTCTCCCTCTGCGCTGCTTCTCTCTCTGCCCCTTTGTTAAATAGGGGATTATAACATGGTAATGAGAACTGTCAGCCTGTTCCAGTGGTGATAATGGAGTTCAGAGGTGGATGACATCGTCTCAATCATAATGGAATTAAGGAGGGCTGAGAGAGAGAGAGAGAGAGAGCACAGACAGAGAGAGAGGCGCAAGAGAGGGGGGGGGGGGGGAGCTAAGGAAAAAAGGTTAGCAGAGGTAGCAGACAGTTCAGAAACTGACTGTTTGACAAAATCTTCATTGCAATTCTGACCAATAATTTTATGCGTTGGTCCAATATTAGGACAGAATATTAGCACTACTTCTAACATCATAAAATGAAGGACAGAAAGTCGAACAACAGAACTGAGATGATGTCATGTTTTTGACTAAAAAGTTTTAGAAGGATTTCGGTCCCACAGGACTGTTGAACAGACCCCTTTTGTCTTTGATGTGAGTCAATATAAACACAATGGTTACTGTGAACATGACTGAACCTGAGCATGGTGCCACAGATTTACATAGATGGCTCATGAAGACCAAACAGAGCAATTATTTTTGCTAAAGTGATAAAAGTAAAGAAAATCAAAGTGTAATGTTTAAATGCGGAGGGTCATCATTTCTTCTCGTGTTTATTGGATTGTGACCCAGCAGGTCCAGCAGTGAAGGCTCAAATATTTCCCTTTCTGGAGGTTAACATTCGTCTTCTGGCAGGTGCCGGCAGTTTGGACCACATACATTTTTTTGTAAAAAAGGAAGTAATGGTCTAAATTCCAGCATAAGCCGTTGGAAACAGGAAAATAGTCTTAGGCAAAAATTTACAGTCGAACAATATTTTCACCATAGAGTCTCTTACAGACACAATAAGGTGCAGCAGACATCCGCTACCTTTTCATGCTAGCACAGCAGCAGGCTAACAAAGACAAGACAGCAGCTTGCAACCTTGAAAACATGATTGTAAACAATTCACCATTTACTGTATATCAAACGTGCTCCTTGTATGATAAAGGGGCTGTATTAAACACAGTGGTATGTTTGCACTAAATGTGTTTGGGTGGTAACATTGAAAGAAAACAGTTTATTTATTTTCAAGAAAAATCTTTTTTTATTCTTTCATAAGTAGAAGAATGAGTCATTGAAATTAAACTGAACAAACACTTACACTTATCACCGGGACGTATTTATACTGCCTTTTTGTTTTATTCGTTTCATTATCAGTGTCCTTGTGACAATCCAGTTTGTTGTACGATAAGCACTCCTAAAATAAATTTTCCTTCTTCTGCCTTTGATTTGAATGTTCGTCAGCGTATGCCAGGCTCTTCACCTTTACTGGGCAGCACTCCTGAATGAAGTTTTCAGGCCCTGAGCATGGCAGAAAACTTGAATGAGGAGGGACTGTGTTTGTTGTGATTTGGAGGATGGGCCTTATTGTTATCCACCGTGTGACTGAATGTCTGTCTGTTATGACTCAGTATAATTAGAGTGATGTCATGCCTCTGCTGGGTTGCATGTTTTAACAGTTTAAAACGTGATACTACCTCCTATTATGTAGAGGATGCATTTTATACTTCACATCATATCAAGACGTTTGAAACTTTCTCATCATATGCTTTTTTTTTTTTTTTTACCTCTAAGTTTGCTACCTCTGTCGTGCTCATAAGCTATCTATAGATCAGGGATTTAAAATGACTCTCTCTGCCTGCAGATGTGATTGGAGTGTGTAAGAGTGCAGAGGACGTGTCCCGGATCACCACTAAGAGCAGCAGAGAAGTCTCCAAGAGGGCCCTCAGCTTAATAGACACAACTGGCAAAGTGGTGACGGCCACATTGTGGGGAGAGGAGGTAATAACTATAATCTCTCTCACTCTATTTTTTTTCTCTCTCTATCCAGGAATGGATTCGGGGATTTTAACAAAAAACTCATGCAGAGCAGGCTATAATTAATCGTGTGTTCATGAAGATGCCCAGCCGTGCATGTGCCCATGTGTCTCTGTGTGCTGCTGCATAGAGCTGTTTTTAGGGGGGTGGGGGATTTCAGGGCTGTAACATTTGGATGGGTCGAGTCATTCCAGTGACCTTCAGGAGTGTTTTGGACCGGAGTCCTTGATTTGAGACGGCCGGCTAAATAACTCTCGAATGTGCATGAAATGGCACTATTCTTCTCTAAGCTCATTCAATCTGTAAGAGCTAATCCCTCCTTTTTGCCAAAATCCAAAAATGACTTTCAAATTAACTCGTAGGTTGTCCAATTATAAAAGAAAACCATACCCTGTATCACTTTCTGCTCTATCCAAGCTGCAGAAACAGACTGAACATATCTGGAACAGTAATACCACTGCGTTTGTAGTCTCTTTTTTCTTCATTTTCTTGTCTCTGTTGCTGTCTTCAACATCGTTTTTTTTTTTTTTTTTTTTCTCTCTCCCTTCAGGCTGAGAAGTTTGACGGCTCAGGGCAGCCAGTGGTTGCAATCAAAGCAGCTCGCGTGTCTGATTTTGGAGGGAGATCTCTCTCCGCTTTGTTCAGTTCAACAGTCTTGGTAAACCCGGACATACCCGAGGCCTTTAGACTGAGGGGCTGGTGAGTCAGTGTTCTGCATGCGCACACTCATTTTTTTACAGAGTTAAGTGTGCACATCGATATTTAATGTCTTCAATGTCTTCACACTACACATGTGGAATGAATCGTCTTACTGCTGAACTGTCCATATACATTAACAGACATACAACAAAATCTAAACACATGATATGGTAATGCATGCATATACACACCAAAGGCACATGGTGCAAAGTGCTGATGATCACGTGTCAGGAGACTGGTTACATGTGCTTCCTCGGTCCCAGTGGGAGAAGGTGTAGACAAGACCAGCTTGAGGGAGAAAAAAAAACGGAAAGCAGAACATGGATAAATCTGGATTCCTTCTCTGAACTTCCTCTTTATATGAGCTGAAAACGAGGGGACACTGAGCTGCATCAAACTGGATTCTTATTAGCAGCTCCTGTGGAGGGATTTTAAGTTATGACTCATTCACTCATTAAGGCTGTTCCCCAAGTAGTTTCACCGCTAAAATATAAATGCAGTTTTTCTGTGTGTGTGTGTGTGTGTGTGTGTGTGTGTGTGTGTACATAACAAAGCCTGAGTGTGCATATGATTGCCTGTGTGTTCAATTGAAAGCTATTCTTGGGCTGAAAGTTGCAGGGCTCTCACAGCTTGTGTTTTGAAGTACCTGTGGGCATTATTGAGTTATATCTTTCAAACTTTAATGTTTGGTTCATGAATTTGTCTTACTCTTCAATGAGCTGTAGTTTTTTTGTTTGCCCCATTTGTGTGTGTTGCATTAGTATGAGCAGTTACTTGTGTTTGTGTGTTAAAAGGGAGCGAGAGAGAGAGAGGAGGACGCGGCTCCATTGCTCCAGCTTTAATCTTGGTCTTATTAGTCTCTGGTCAATACACCGTCTCATCCTGACAGTCAAAGAGCCAAATAACTAAAAAAAAAAAAAAAAAAACATTGTCTCTGATCTGAGCTGCTGTTTGGTCCTCTCTCTGGTGTACATGCTGACAAGAGCGAGAAAATCACATTAAATGTTATTCAGAAAGCAGACACACTGTTTTGACTCCTTAAAGTTTCGGTCAGCATTCTACATAGACAAAGAGCGCCTCTTTGACTCGAGCTCCTGTGGCGACGTGCTGCGTTGTGGGATTGTTTGGACCAGGCTTGCTCGCATAATTGAAGGAAACCGATGAATTTGGATGATGCCTTGATTAGATTCCTCGGCTCGGCTTGAATACAGAGCAGGAGTCACAGCAATGTGTTAAAACTTTTAAAGAGAATATTAAAAAGGTAGATAAATGAAAAGATTGAGTGGGTAGAAAAGAACAAAGACGTTTTGTTTTTCTTTCCCCCCCCGTGAATAAAACGTGTGTGTGGACAGAAATGTAAAAAATAGATCTTAAAGCTGATTGATATGCGAAGGTATTTGTTTGATAGACAGCCATATGTTGGTGAGAAAAGTTAGCAGTATACAGACAGATGCAGTGGATTTAAATCAGTTAAGGGATTAAGGGAGTAATTTAGTCATGGCTGAAGAAGGTTTCTTTAGATAATAGCAGCCGGTACAGTGTTCAGAAGGCACAGAATCTTCTTCATTGCAGATAAAAAGTGAATAGAAAATACTTTCCTAGTCCTTTCCTTGTAAACACACACATGCTTCGAGATAGGTACATCCCTGAAAATGTCAACAGATGAATTGTATTAATGTTGTATCTTGTGTAGTTTCATCATTAGACACGGATCATTAGCCGCGCTCTTAGGCACGCTCTGTTTGTCTTTTTATTTAACTCAACACACCCTCCTTTCAGTCTTCTCTTTAAATGATGCAAGGCATTTTTCACATGTATGTGCTCTTGTTGTGGTGTTCAGCATTTTTCCACATCCTTTGATCCAACATATGTGCTGTGTTTCTATAGGTTTGACCAAGTAGGCTGTAAGCTCAACAGCCAATCCCTGACAGAGATGAGGTCATCGGGCAGCGGAGCAAAAACAAACTGGAAATCACTGAGCGATGTTAAAGAGGAACACATGGGACATGGAGAGAAGGTGCAGTACATACAGTATACTCTGTTTACACATGCATAAGGCCTCACACAGCCATGCAGAAAACATCTATCTCTTAGAGAGTATTATCAGCACTGACACTTAAATGACGGAGACAGAATTGACAATGAAAACCAGAAGCAGAACATTTTAACATTGAGAAGAATAAACCTAAATGACTTCCCTGGTAAAGGGCTTTTACACTTAAGTGAGAACATTTTAAAGTTTTTTAGTCTAGTATTAAAAGTTGGTGTTGTCTTTTGATATTCTGCTCCTCTTTTGAAATCAGAAACTATGTTCTCAAGGATAACCGGCCTCACAGGGAAGTTGGGCTGCTACTAATGAGTTCTCCCTTTTATTGATAACAATCTTTTTTTTTTTCTTTGGTAAGCAATTAATCATTCTCTAAAATGTCAGAAATAAAGTAGGACAATAATGCTGGTAAGAAATTCCCTAAGCTCAACATTTTATTAACACGCATCTGTTTTCCTCCCCACTGTCTGAAACCCAAAGATATTTTCAATATGTGACAAAAAGATATATATATATTTTTTTGTAGTCGTTGCTTGTAAAAAGCTGCAGATTTAAACTATTTAAACTACTAGATTTAAACTATGACAAATACCCGTTAAACAGATGACTTTTCATTTATTACATTATTTAAATCAGTAGTTATCAAACTATGGTATGTATGCTTTTTTGTTGCCATACTCTTATCTTATCTGTCTTGTATCTATTGGGTTGTATTTCAAATGTGTTTTCCCCTATAAATTAATCTAGTTTTTGCAACAAACAACGTTAATCTTCTCAATTTATGCTCGCGTGCGCGCACAGACAAAAACACCGTGGAGTACGCCTCGCGTTTTGAAAAGTTCCACTCAATATTCAGTTATTTAGAGGAATTCAGTACTGAATCAACAGAAAGCAGCTGTAGGCCTACATTAAAAGATATTCTGTTATTTATTGGAGTCCAGCACAGAATTGGTGGCAAGCAGCTGGACATTAACATTTTTAAAACGGAGCCAGGAGATGCTTCCGTTGTGATGCATTTACAAGAGTGTACGGACAGTCGCTCAACCCTCTGTCTCTCTCTCTTGCTCTGAAGCTGATGTGATTCTGCTCTCTTTTGCTGTGTCTTAACTATGCGCAGGAGTCGAGAAGGATTTTTTTTTAAAGGGAGTTATGCTATGTTGAACGCAGAGCCTTATAATACAGAGGCTCTGGTTGCACGAAGCCTGCACTCTCTCATGCGCTCACTCTCTCACATGCTCTCTCTCTCTCTCCCCCGCTCTCTCTGTCTCTCTCTCTCGCGCACGCATGCAGGAATTTTATGAATAAATGAAAAATGTAATAAGAACAGGCCGGAAATATACTTGGGCCCAGGTATCTTCTTTGCGTAGGAAACACTGGAGACTAAATATTCTCAAACAGGTTGTTGGTATAAAGTTGTCATTTTTATTGTGCTGCACTTTTTTTGATTTGGGCAAATGTCAGTGTTGTGTGGAGTTTAAGTGCCAGTTCTAGCGCTAGCCCTGAGTAGTCCTATAGTGTGGCTGCCAACAGTCAATAATAAATAATATTCTTTATAGGAATTAATTTGCCTCCTGCTTAAAATGTGTGTAGAAATAGGTCCACAGTGTATTTTAACGTCTACCATAATGGTGATACTTGGAGAGCCAAATATTTTCGGAGGTGGTACACAGTCTAAAAAGTTTGAGAACCACTGATTTAAATAATTTTGTATTCATATAAGCTTTGAATGATGTTGCTCTTACTGTACAGCTGGGACAACTTGCTTCTGCCTCGCTTTGACTCCCAAGATAAATGTATTATTACACAACAACAAGCATTGCGATTCATACAAATTGTTCCCTTTCTTTCCTTTTTAATCAAAAACAGAAGCTCCCTCAAACAATAGGAGAAAAAATAAATGTCATGAGTTGCATTTCTAAAAACAATACACATCAAATGGTAGTCAGTCTTTATTTCAAAGTTGAAGGTTTCTTTATTGTTACCTAAAAAGGTACATTTATTGTGCAGACAGGAGATACAGCGTTCCAAAGATACATAAAACACACAACTATACAAATTGAAGGTCAAATAGAAATCTATTGATTTTCTATCTATCAAACATTCACCTGCTACATGAAGGCGATCTGTTCCCACAAACTCATATTTTCTGTGATGATCATCTGACAAGCTGTCTTTTTTTCTCTGTTACCTGGGCGACCACAACAGCGCCATCAGCACCTTGCTGAACAGTACCGAGTGAGCTGCTGAGTAGTCGCGCCCAGAGCAGCTAAACAAACATTAAACAAACACTGAAAAAGACACTGGGTGCAACGGTTGCCTTTTAAGTTCTTTGATTCTGCAGTGAGTTCCCACTTTTCATTGCGGAAGAAAAAACATAAATGGACTTACGTAGCATGTGAGCAAACCGCAGCTTACGCTAGCAGGCTTACATTAATCCATGATCACCTCACCAGCTCTCTTCTACCAACATATTCACTAACGGGACACAAATATCTGTGGTTGACTGGATCTAAACACTGCAGTCCACTTTTTTGGGGACGGCTGCTGATGTTTGATATCTTTCCTTAAAACCTGAATGCTCGTAACATAAACTCATAAGCTAATTCGCTAGCTATCCTATGTGCTCACAGAGGTGAGACGCTTGTAAGAAAGTTAATGCAAAGAGACATGACAACAACTCGCCACTGGTTATCTTCTGAAGTTAGGACGGAACAACAAATGGCTAATTTCCCATTCATTAATCTTCATTTATCAGCCGCTTCAGTCGGATGACATGGAGTTTTAGTATTTTTAACAACTTAAATTACTCTTAGCTTTTGAGAAGACAATGCATGCATCTGATTAATTATTCATTATTTTGTATAGAAAGGTAGAGCCTGTATTGTAGAACAGTTGGAAATGTAGCCCGGGGGTGTTTTGCTGCAAAGGTAAACCTTGATATCCTTGATTGGATCCTGTAGCCGGTTCTTGATGAAAACTTTGGCTGCAAGCAGATTAAAGTGTCAGTCAGGAAAACCATCTTCACTCGGAAGAAGAGTACAGATTATGGCAGAGTTTGAGAAAATCCTTCAGTGTTCTTAGACAAACACAGTAAACACCAGGTTTGGGCGTGTGTCCCTGAGCTTCACGGTCTTTTACACAAAGTTTAGACGCCAAGCAGGAACAGATCCATCATGGTGACAGGCTTTTACAGCAGAAATGTGTCTCTCGTGTTTTCTTGACTCTCCCTCCCCCCCTTTCCTTACTTTCCTACCTGTAACGATCACTTATTTACCAACCCTTCCTTTATAACCATCGGTGGTGCTTCTTTGTTAACAAGCAATAAGAACACTTTAGAAAATCAAAAAGGAGATTTACATGATTCATTCTACAAAATCAAACCTTAATACCATAAACAATGCAAAGTCTTATCAGCTATGATCAATGTTTTTATTTCAGTCAAACAGAGACAACACTTCATGTGTCTTCTTTAAAGCCATCTGGGAAGCTTTTTCTGTGAGCAGAAATGGATTCAGCCTTTTTTTAAACACTGTCTCATTTGAATGTAAGTGTTTTAGCTGAACACAAATCCAGTCAGTCTCCTGCTCATTTCAAACAGAGCAGCTCCAGGCTGTGCCTCACTATGACTTCATGGATTAGAGTCCTCTTTCTCTTGTTTTAGCTGTGGGAGGCTGATAGAGAGGCTCACATATTAGCTGTACAAATTTAAACTGCCATAGATTTTTTTTTTCAGGAACACGTGAGAACTCTGAAATTGATCCTTGTCCTATTTAACGACGTGTTATCAGCGAGTATTATCTTTACGCTGCAGTAAAAGTAAACTGCATGTGAGTGGTACACCACTTCTAAACTTTCTGTCTAATTAATTTGGTACACTTTCCAGCTAGTCTCCCTCGGCCCTCACGTTTAATTAGAAGCCACTAACAAGAAGCTTCAAGATCAGTTTTGTTTCTAATAAAAAAAACTTCTAATTATGTGTATGAGGTGGAGGACGCCTACAGGGTCGAGCACTCGGCTCAAGAACGCTCCTTGTTTAGAATACTGGTAGAAAAGGCAGGCTGAGAACTTTGTCACTTACAAACCTACGTTACGAGATGGAAGGGGTAAAAGGTCAAACTAAAAGAAAAGAAGTGAAAAAGATCCACAGAAAAAGGAAGTTGGGGATTGGGAAAAAAAAAAGCACACGGTTCAGATCAGCTGGCAGGTGTGTGAAAAGTAGGCTGAAAGGTGAGAATGTGTAAATGATTCAGGCTATGATTTTTTTTTCTCCTCCCCTTCTTCTTATTCTCTTTGTGTTCTCCTCTTTTCTCTCTCTGTGCCTGTGTACCCCCCAACCGTTTCTGTAATTGAACAGCTTTGAGGAGGCCGTCTATCACATACTCTGAGGCTGCAGCTTTGCCTCTATTTATGGAATCCAACTCATTAGCTTATATTTTGAAGGAACCTAATTTGACATTCTACCTGTTTCCCTCCATGTTTGTACGTGACTGTGACTCTTCTTGTGTGTGTGAAGGTGTACGAGCCATTTCTAATTAAAACGCCAATGTGTGTGTATTTTGGGGTTTTGGGACAAGCATTAGGGTTGGCATGTGCAGCCACGTCAATTATGTGAAGTAGATTTTCACTTGGTTGCCCTTCCACATACAAATTTTAATTGCGTTTAGGTGCCAGAGGTGACACAGGGATTTGGTGTGATAAGAATAAAAAAAATATTTTCAGAATATCTGAGGTGTGTGTGTATGACTCTTTAGGTAAGTCTGGGCACGTAGTTGTGCGTAAGTGTGTCTCTGAGCGTTTTTGTGTATCTGTTTTTGTGTGCAGCATTAGTCATGCTGCTCCTCCAGGTTCTCCTCAGTGTGCTTAAGGTTAAGACTTTGCCCCAAGGCTTCTGTGTACACACTGGAATACAGAGGGGGAGAGAAAACACCACAGAAGGAGCAGGGAGAAGGGGAGAGATGATGGCAAATGCAGGGGGATTTATTTCGAGTGGTCTAGTTGCGATTGAATTGCTGTGGTCCAGATCCCACTGACCTCTGTCTTCACATTCTGTGTAGCCTCTGCCAACATCATGAGCCCTTGACAATCCCCACCACATGCACCCTCCCTCCTTACCACCTTCCCTACCCGTCGCCTTCCCACCTCTCCAGGCTTGCAGCGCTCCAATCTACCCAAGTTTGTGAAATATGATGAGGCAGGCAGGCGGGCGGAAACATGGGAGTGCAACGCTGACGGGGTAGAGGGCTGTTGCTAACGGGAAAAGTTCTCCTAATTAAAAAAAGCTCCTTAGTAAGTGTTTCGAAGGGGGGGTTCTTGCTGTGTGGCATGGACACTGGGTAGATGGATGGGTGGACAGATTATGAGGCTGTGAGTCATTGTTAGCTAGCGGGAAGAAAGTGTCAGAGCTCTAAGTCTGACTGACAGTATCTGTGGAGGTCATGGGGACAAAGAAGAGCATCATCCATCTCACAAGGGACGCAGAGAACACAATGGCCTTTTCACATCTACCACCCTTACTGAACTCTGAACATGAAGTGTGGGCTGCAAAACCAAGGAACAGCAAATGCGCAGTGTGTTTGTGAATTTTGGCCAGCGTCCTAGAGAGGCTCTTTGATAGACTCATTTAGGCCAACATTAGTAATGAGTCTGGCCCAGCTCTAGCTTGTAGTTGTTGTTTTAGAATGCATTTTAAAGCATTTCATTTGAAATTCTGGCTGTAATTCCAACATCTTGTCTAAGGCCGGTTCTCCTGGTAGCAGAAATACTCTCTTGGTGATGCTAGGAAAGGAAAAAGGGTTTTTCTGGGGTTTCTTATTTGAGCATGTGTAGCACATTTATTCTTTTGTGCTTGCACATGTGTCAGTTAATTTGCTACAGTGTATGTGTGCATGCAGGCGTGTACACGTGCATGCTCCCCTCCAGTGAGACCCGGTTCATCTGCTGTGTGCATTCTTTATGTTTATATTTATGGAAATGGAATGCTGTGCCCCTCCACAAGATGAGAGAGTAGCCATTTTCCATCGGAATTAGCATTTCTTTCCTTCTTAGCTCTTGATTTTAGCAGTGTGAGTTCTGATGCTTAAGGTGCTAATATCTGTTTAAATTATGGCAGCATTGCTGCATTTTAATATCATTCTGATTGACTGCGTACACGCTAATTTAAATTCTGAACTCAAACCAGGCTCATTGTATCTGTATTGCAAATGTTTAAGTTTGGGTCTTTGCATATAACCTTGTGTGTGTGGCATGTGTGGTGTGTGCGAATATGAGCACAATTTATGTATTAGCAGGGGAGAGAGAAATTCGTCTCATCTCACATCTATTATGCATAGAATTCTCAAACTCCCTCTGCTCTCTTTTTAAACTGTTCCAAGATTGTTTGGAAGTCAAATAGAGATGTGTAAACAGCATGCATCTACCAGCTGGACTGACTTGTTGGCACCATTTTTACTGATGATGCCAAGCCTGATCTGAAGTATTTTCCTTTTATTTTCCTTTTATTTTTATGTTTCTCTTTTACCATAAGCTACTTATTCGTATTCTTTAAAATGTTGAAAGATGTCCTTCTGCCTGCACTGTCAAGAGCACTTTTGCTCCATTATCTGTCTTTTATTTTTTTGTCCCTCCAGTTTGATCGACTTTATTTTCATGGCATTTACTACAAAGTTAGGATTTAAAAATACCAATATTGACGAGACAAGAAAAATGCCAGATCATACCAAGATATGTGGTTGAGAACAGACCATCTGTCAGAGATTTCTCACCCAAAGGTTTAATGATTTTTTTCTCTCAAATATTTGTTTATTTTACTTCCTCCCAGAAATTTTAAATGGGACTCATTAAAAACATGTCATCAAAAAGTCCTGCATACTTTCTGTTCTGATGATAGTATTATCTTGATCATCGTATCCATCACCTGAAGGTATAAGTTAGTCATGAATGAACGACCATGGCTCGACAGTTGTGAAAAACGTTCAAAACGTTTTGTCCAAGTTCATAGAGGATTAGAAATAAACCAGGTTCCCTCCTCTAGACCAGCAAACACTGTTTTTTACCTTTATAGGAAGGACTTGAATCCACTTGACTAGTGCTTAAAGAAGCTGGATATTATCATTGTGCTGAAGTTTTACTACTGGCTGTGACAGTCTAGTGCACCCCTGTTCCCATGTGTACTGCCACTAAGTTTCTATTTCCAAATACTTTTACAAACCTGTGGAAATAAAAATCTCAACACATTGTGATCCATCAGAGCAGACAAAGTTTCCTCAAAATCAACTGTTTTTTTTACTAAAGTTTCTAAGCCCACTTGAAACAAGTTTTTGATTATGGTGGGCCGTGGAGCTACCCTTTGAAGTAATCGTCTGTTGTACCCAAACAAAAATAGCTTGACTCATTGCTTGTTGTGAAATTGGTCATCGTAGCCCGACCATTGTCACACAGTTTGACTCTTTAGTTTGGACTAGAGATTACTCATCGTGTTCTTACTGCCTGAGCCACCTGGCGTCTTGTACATCGACCAAGTCGCAGCCTCCTACATGACAAGTTCTCTGAAGTTTCTGGTTCTTGTCCACATTGTGTACACCTTCTATAAGATTCATACCTTTGAAAAGATTAGTGACAGTCCTAGCAATACTCTCAACACCGAGAATAGAGAGGATTCACCGTTTTTAATTCTCTCTTTTTTCCTCTTCGTCTTTTTTTTTTTGTTATGCAAGTCAAAATGAGACAAAGACGGGACTTGTTCCAGGCTCGATGATCTTTATTAGTATGTGAAAGTAAAATAGTTTGAAGATTAAAACAGAGTGTTGGTTCTTCTTAATTTAAACGGTAAAGGGTCTGTGTATGAAATAGAAAGTCCGTCTCTTACACACTGGCTGTATTTTTTGTGTTGTAGTCTGCCAGCCTTGATTATAAAAACATAACATGACATTCTGCCTATGTGCAGTGGTAAGAGCTTGAACTCTTCATTCAAATTAATTTGGTTTCTCATTTGAAATGCAACTGAAAAAATCTTGTCGACTGTTTCACTCAAGATTCCTATAAAGTAACTAGACGAGTCTACTCTAAAATTTTGATTAAACAATGCCGTCTCCATAACAGCTAGAGCTATGTTTTTAATGTATGCTGGTACTACCAGCATGCACCACATATTCAGGAAGCACAGAGAAGAGAACTGCCTGTTAAACAGGGGAATGAGATGATCCATCACACTGGTGCCCTAGCTCTTCCTCTATCATCATTTCCTTCCTCCTTCCGGCTGTTGTCTTGTCTTCTATCAATATCTCACATTTTCAGTGACTTGAATCATGCTTTTGAGGGCCAATGGTAATAAGCTGGTGAATCATACTGTTACATTGTCGTCTCTCTTCCAGCTCCGGTGGGGGTGGTTTTACAGATGCAGCTCCAGTTTTCAAAGTGGTACATTTAATGCAGCATGCTGGAAATAATGTTCAGGGTTGAATTATTGTGCATTAAGACTGGAACCACCAGTTTTGTACAGAATATAATATACGCAATGTAGTACAACAATTATGTTTAATAATATGATATTATTTAGTGTTTTGAAATTTGGTTTGAAGGTTAGGTTTCACCTCAGCAGAATAGAGAATATAAAGGGGCAGCCCCTGCATATTAACCACCACCGCTTTGGATGCTCAAGTTGCATCAGTTGGATTTAAATTGGTAGTTTTTATTGATCTTGCTGCTCCATTCCTATAAATAGATTTCCTCCTCTCCCATCCTTTGCTCTCTCCTCAGGCGGACTATTTCAGCTGTGTGGCAACCGTGGTGTACACTCGTAAGGAGAATTGTCTGTACCAGGCCTGTCCGTCCGATGACTGCAACAAAAAGGTCATAGACCAGCAGAATGGATTTTACCGTTGCGAAAAGTGTAACAGAGAGTACCCCAACTTCAAATACAGGCTCCTTCTTTCAGTAAGTCCACACACTGCACATCATTAACACAGCGCTGCTGACTTTGAGGAATATTGCCACTTCTGTGATCGCATATACACATGAATACTCTCTGGCCCCTTCATCATCTTGTCTGTCTGTCTGACTCTCAGGCCAACTTAGCAGACTTCGGGGATAACCAGTGGGTGACATGCTTCCAGGAGACAGCTGAGGTCTTGTTAGGTCACAGCGCAGAAACGCTGGGACAGCTCAGAGACACAGTAAGAGACTCACACACACACAAACACACATACAAACAATTAACAGCCACAGACAGCTCTCCTTGAACCAGCTTGTCCACATCTGACAAGAAAATTGCCTTTACGATTGAGTTTGGAGGGTTAACCGTAACAGACTACTTCCTGTAAACTGCTGGCCCTGACTGTGTTTTTTTCCTTATCTTGTGTGTGTGTTTGTGTTCTTAAGGACGAGGCTGCATTTGATGAAGTCTTCCAGAAAGCCAACTTCACAACTCACATCTTCAAAAACCGAGTCAAGCTGGAAACGTACAACGTAAGTGACTATAAACCTAGAGCACAATAGAGTGTGATACAATGCAATACAATTGGGTTTTCCAGGAATAATAGACGAGAATGTAATGACGTGATGGCGCTCATCTTTGTCCTTCTAGCTGTAAGACTTTTTTTTTTTTAAGTGTACTCTGCCTCACTGGAATCCTCGACCCATCATTGGCTCCTTCCAACCTGTTACTGTTGTAGTTTGAAAGGTTGAATCATAACAGAAACACACAATCTGGACAGCAACAGGCACAAACCAATAGTTACCTAACCAGCCATCAGACTTTAGCCAGGTCATAAGGTCATGATCTGATACACGTACACACATACCCACCCACCCTTCCTGGTAATAGACCAGTTGTCCGGACTTCTAGGACATGGTCTTTATATAGCACAGATGTTGTAATTGCCCAGTGTGAGGAGTTGCCAATAACGGGATGATTCGGATGCTATAAAAGAACTGCTTCAAGAGAAATAAACAGATCCTCAATTCACAAGCCATAGTCTCTGTCTGATTGTTCAAGAGCATTTACTCTTCTACATAATGGCGCTGCGAGCACACTAGGAAGAATGACTGGACACCTGCGGCTGACTTATTTCTGCTCTTGACAAATACGCCAGCAGGCATTTCATTTCATAGACTTTTATAATGGTCCTGGAAAAATGGGCTTTCAAATTCACGAAGGTTACAAACAAGTGGCATTTTAAGAACAGTAAACGGTCTCCTTTAGTGTCAATTTCACAATCAAATCCGCAAAGCGGGAGCCAACTACTGTACAAAGACACCAGCTGTGGCTGTGTGTAAAAGCAGAGTCTACCATACAACACAGAACACCTTTTAGTCATTACATTGTGGTTTGAAATTGTTGCACTGCATATTTGTCAACCCCACAGGATTTTGTTCTTGTCAGATCCAAGTAACACCTCCTTTGTGGACTCGGCGACAAATGAAGTTTGATGGTTTGAACAAGATGAGATGGCAGAGCCTGCAGTGTTTACAGATTTAGTATTTTGATTGGCACAAACCACGCTCTGATTAGCAGCAACCTTTAAGACGAGCTGGTTGCAGGCAGAGGCGGAGGGATGCTTCACAAATAGTGACTTGCATAAAGGTGCACGAGGACGTACTTCAAAATGTAAAAACAACAACAACAACCGATTGCCACACAACAAGATGTACAAAATGCTAAATAATCACAACACAATGTCAGTCATAGGAAACAAACTCATTTCAATTAGTATCTCAGTGACGAGGGACTTGTTCTAAAGCCAGTGTGCATTGGATTACAGAAAACAAATACAGCTTGTGAATTCATTGCTCTTAATTAGGCACTAATTAGCATTTCACTATTGTCTGTCTAAGCCTAATTAGTGTAATTATTCAGAGGCTAATTTGCTACTTGGGGCACATAGCGAGAGTCTGAGTGGAATGATTGAGCTGTAGATTGAGCTCTAAACAGGCTGAATCCTGACCTCCAGAAAACCTACAAGGAACGCCGAGCAGTGTTCAGAAGCCGCTTTTCAAAAACTCAAAATCTGTTTAAGTCCTCAACAGAAAAGTTTTACATTTAATGCATTTTGTCTGTATAGCAGCAGTCTTCAGTTCTTTAAGTATAATGAGCCCAACTGTCTAATTACAGTAGAAGTCAGCATATCAGTGCTACTTACCAACACACGCAGATGATGTATGATTTCATCCCGTGTTTTCATGACAACAATCTATTGAGTTTTCTTTTAAGAAAGAATTGTAGGAGAAGTAGACCACAGAATACACTTTGTCCTCTGGGCTAGTGTTGTAGTGCACAAAATCGGTCTTGGTCTCAAGAACGGTCTTGGGACTACTTTTTAATTTCTCGGTCTAGTTTCGGATTCGAAAGCATTTTTACTTGGTCTTGTCTCGGTCTCGGTCTCGGTCTGAGACGGGGCAGACTCCGGATTTTAAATCAAGACTGGTCAAGACCACCACTGATAGGCTATTTTTCATTACTGTCATTACTGTGATTAGAAGGAAAAACCCTCTTTCAAAAAGAACGAATAACCTTCCCGGTGTTACGCTCTAAGTGAGTGACACGCCCCCTTAACGCAAGATAATTATTTTTCATTGATATTTATGGTCATGGTCTTGGTCTTGGTCTTGGTCTTGGTCTTGGTCTTGGTCTTGGACTTGTCTCGGTCTGGCCTTGCCTTGGTCTTGGTCTTGAATTGGTCAACTCATGAGTGGATTTCATAACAAGTCATTATAGCAGCTTTCATTAACACCTGTATTTTGTGGTGCATGTCTTAATTTAATGCAGAAAGTGAGACAGATTGATAAAGTTATATCAAATCTACAGCCAGAGTTGTAGACATCTGTCATGTGCTCGAGTTATCTAACAGTTGAAATGTGTTCAATAGAAAATCAACTCCAGTTTCATTCATTAGTAGAAAAAAAACAACACATGTTAACACACATCTAATGTGAAGAGAAACTATAAATGAAGTGCTGAACAGCTGTTGGTGATATTTCTAGAAAAGCCACCTTGAGATTGATTTACATATCTAATCTATTTAGTGTCACATTTCCGTCATGTTGTTGGAAGCCCAGCAGGAAAGATGCAAAGTTTATCATTTATGTATTCCACAATGTAGAAAAACATGCTCAGAGTCTATCCAGGGCTTATCAGTTATCTTGAATTTATTTTCAGCGGGGTGTTTGTCAAACTTTTTGTTTCAAAGCTTTTAATTCAAAGCGACGAACACAGAGGCGAGCGTGTGATTCGCTTGCTCAGTGCGTCTTTCTGCCTCAGCCTCAGTTCTTTCCTGTAGACTTGTGAGTGTGACACAAGACGCAAAGATCACACATCCACCTCAGTGTTTTCACAAAAATAGAACAATTTAATGAAATGTCGGAGCTTAACAGGATTAATGAAGTTACAAAATGTGTGCTTTGTCATTTTTCATAACGAGGACTCAGTGGAGAAAGAACAGCTGTGGTTGGGATCATATTTCAAAGTTGTTGTTTGAACTTCTCACATATAAACTCTTTATTGAATATATTTTGGTTCAGTGCAGAGAAGATAAACTACCAAATACTGGCATCAACTATAAATATTAAATCACAAAGCTGCAGATTCTTCTGCAGGATGTGCTACTTCTTTTGATTTTCAGCCGTTTTTTGTTTTTTTTAAATGAACTGTTTGAGTATAGTTTATGAAAGATTAGTTTCAGCACTTTATGATGGAAGTCACACTGAAGTCTGTGTGTGACCCTAGATTCAGAGGTTTGAAAGTTTCCATAGTTGGTAACTCTTCAAAGTGATCGTCTTGCTTACAGGCCGTGTTTGCTTTGTGTTTTAAGAGAAGAGGAGTAGAGGGAAAAGAAAGCTACAGTCAAAAGATTTCTAAAAGAAACATCGATTTTCCAGCAAATACATCACAATTTCAGCAGTGATAGTTTGTGAAGTTAGTGCTGACAGTGTGGAGCTGCTCAGAGAAAGGAGAGTGTGCAATGAGCTGCAGAGAAGTAGAGGCCCTCATCTCTCTGCCACAGGTGGAGTTAATAGAATTTAGATGATGGTGAAGATCACATTTGACCTTCAAGATCGGATTCACTGAGTGCACTTTTCTTCATAAACATCAAATTTGCATTTGTTTAAAAGACAATTTCAGATAATTGATGCACTTTCAGAAAGTCTGAAAGGTCTGATTTCCAACCAGTGACTAGATGCAACATTTGCACATCAAAAGTCTTTGAGTTTACTCCTAACAGGAGTAATGTTTTTTCTTATATCTGTGATATAATGCTTTAATAAATTATGTTCAGATTTGATAAATGTGTATGTTTGTATACCTGCTGTCTGTAGAAGGGCAATCAACTGTATAATTGTGCCTGTGTGGGGTGCACCTCTATCCATCGGACGTGGATTAATTGATTCTGTCTGGATGAATACATTAACGTCAGAGAGGACCTGTTCTTTCCGGCCTTATATTAACAGACAGGCTATTGAAAGCCACACACACACACACACACACACACACACACACACACACACACACACACACACACACACACACACACACACACACACACACACACACACACACACACACACACACACACACACACACACACACACACACACACACACACACACACACTTGACACATTCATTAAAAATCATGGACAAACCACACTCTTAGCAGGCCGTGTCAATATCACATTTAGGTCTTTTGTGAGGAGGTGAAGGTAAATGCTTAAAATAACTCCGAAAGCTGCTATTCAAACTTTAATACCTTTCGCAGTCTTAAGAACGTACAGACTTTAAGTTTCTTTAGTCTTTGGTTTTCTTTGAGACAGGAATGTCAACTCCAGAAGGTACTTTTTAGTGTTACTATAGAAATAAGTCTCCATGCTGTTTCTGTATTTTCTCTTCTGTTCTTGACACGTTTAACGAGTTCAATACAGTTTTATGTAACTTCAAAATATGTGTAGTATAAGACTAGGGTCACAGTCCTATTGAGCCTGCTCTTAGGTACAAAGCCGATACATGTTACAATAGCCTTTTTACATTGCCGGTTCAAGGGGGGTTGTTTTGCCTCTTTTAAGCCTTGCTGTCAATGCTAATGTTGTTTAATGGTGTAGCAAGGTTGTTCTGCTGCTCGGCTGCATAAAAGACATGTTAAAGAGGCAAAACAGCGTCACTGTGTTCAGTTGAAACTGGCATGGCTGAACAGCGCTGTGTGAGTGCAGGCCTAAGGCTGTGTATTATGTGAAGCTATGTTTACACATGCCTCTCATGCTTTCCCAAAGCTGAAATGGGTTTGTAAA
Organism: Labrus bergylta; assembly: GCF_963930695.1. Lineage (NCBI taxonomy): Eukaryota > Metazoa > Chordata > Actinopteri > Labriformes > Labridae > Labrus > Labrus bergylta. Next base: position 17,085,952 of record NC_089208.1, on the reverse strand, counting down.
ATCACACACCAAGACACCAATGTTATGCCTTTGCATGATGTAATGTAAAAGAGCAAAGGAGGAGCTTCTTTAAGTTTCCTGCAGGGAATCTCAAAGCGCAGAGGGATATTATGAAAGTGCTAGTATGTGCAGTAGATGTTCAGTGTTGACAGTGACAACAGTTAGACATCAAATTGACACAAAGTACAGCTGAGGCTCATGGGGGAAGTCATTTGCTTTACAAAATGCTGACGATGGCTGTGTGAATTCAGTTCATACTCAGCAGACCATGAAAGCGCCAAAGTTCATGACAAACTATCTGATATTTGTTCATGCAACACCCAGCATGATGTGCATGGTGGCTTGTGGTGAAAAGTCGGGGATCACCAAAGTATTTATCCTGTGGGGACCATTAATGTCAGTGCTTCATCAAAAATCCTTTCAATGTGTTTTATTTTGGAGGGGTCTGATATTCTTTTTTTCTCGCTTGCTGCTGAGGATGGTTGTTGAAAACATCTAATTACCACTTAGTCATTCTGTCAGCCTCCTCTGAAATGTATGCAGAAGATGCTCAGTGCTACCTGACAGTAGATCAATCCCTGAATACTTCACACAGAAACTGTTCAACTTCTTTAAAGTATTTATTAATCAAAGAAAATCTTTCTGCCATGGAGGTAGATGACCAGAATTTTTGACTGCCTCAGTCAACATTTATCCTGTGCTGGGTAAATGTTTGTAAGGTGCTGGTTTTTACTCTCATGTTTTGGAGATATTTCAGTCCGGATCAAAGTGGCGCTGGACATTTCTGACCATAAAGCCGTACAGCCAGTATGTCTCGAGTCTGAAGGTTGAAGGTACATTTGAAATGTTCATGCAGTTCTCATTAACATCCATCCCATCAGTCTATTACATTATTCACAATTCTCAGCAGGGATCCTTGTGTAATGTATGTATTTATTGTTAACAACACCGAAGAACCTTTGAAAAGTCAGGTGTGTGCTGGTTCCATGTGTACGTGTGTGTCTACATTGGTGATCACCACCTTCTACATCCAGTAATAGAATAGCGCTTCCTCTTACGTCACTGAGTAATTGTTTTCACCTGATGTGTTCAGAATATTATTCTACGCTCATTAAATGAAGCCCTCTTTCTTGCCGTAGCCCCGTCCTTTGTAGGACTGTTATTTTTTATATACGTTGTCAGTCTTTGTCAAGTGGAGCCTTTGTCTCGGTGCCCCTGAAATCCTTTAATTTACCTGCTGTAATCAGGTAGGCACAAATTGAAAACACTAATCGAGGTGTTGAATCACAACTGAGATAATGGGGAATTGTTAAACGCTTGATGCCGGGTGTGCTGACTGAATTCCTAATTGATTAATTAGTTTTCTTCTTATAGTGCTTGCGATTATAATGGAAATTAGTTTTTGGCTTCATGTCTAAAGGAGAAAGTGCTTCAATCTGTGATCAGTTGTATAATGAGACGTATGTGGCTGAAGAAAACACATGTTTTAGAGTGAATTTTGTGAAATTGTTTGGCCTTAACTTTTACATGCATTCACCTATGGCCTTATATCTTGTTGCACTCCTTTCCTCAAACAAATGGCATTCACCTGTGTGTGTTGTGCTATCCTTACATTTGGAGGGTTTTCTTGTAACATTGAGTCTAATTAGCCCTGAGCCTGTTAGGATTGTGTCTTACTGACTCCAGGCAGATTTCTCACATATTCCTTCTAAAGGAAGACAACGAGCTGTATCTTAGAAAAAGGTAGTTATAGTCTGAGTAAGGTAGTTATACGCACATCACGTAGGTGCAGAGCAGCGCAAAAACTATTGACTAACAAAAATGATCACCTGAAGGAGACCTCTGGTTAAAACGTTTTGATTAATAATAACCCTTTTTTTTTGGCATTTAAGTGGGCCTATCTTCTTCCTCAATGAACTGTATCTCCACATGAATCTGAAGTGTACTGCAGAGGATCCAACTTTAGGGAAATCTGTTATATGATTGAAGATCATGCATTTCCTTTGGTCCCCTGTCTTTATAGGATCCAGTAATTGTGTTCTCATGTGACATCTGATGTTATACTTCTTACATACAATTAGAAACTTGGCTTAATCCAGATGTTTCTTTGCTCCTCAGGACGAGGTCCGATTGAAGGTAACTGCAATGGAAGTCCAACCCATCGACCACAGGGAATACAGCAGGAGACTCCTCAGCAATATCCGCAAACTGGCCGGGTAAACTGGTCCCAGTCATCCAAACAGCTGCCTGATGATTAAACCAGTCTTCCGCTGATCTCTGACTGGTTTTCGACTTTTTCCACCAGTGAGATAACAGCATATCTGACTGAGGCAGCAGATGGGTAGTCAGTGATTCATCATGCTTAAATGGCAGCCAAGCAAAAGACTAACATTAAATTGTTATTTTTTTTTTTTTGAACTGGCCTGTTGTAAAACACCCAAATTTTTACTTTAACCTTTTAATTTAATAACTGTTTAAAAAAGAGGTTTGATAAGACTCTGTTTTAATGTATATACATTATTTGTATGTTTATCATGTTTCATATGCACTCTAAAATCAAGGTTTTCTCTTGTTTGATTCATATGATTCATGTCTTTGGTTTCAGATTAGTTATTGCCCAGAGTGAGATATGTGAGATGTAGATGAGTCAGACTTATTTAATTTTTATTGTTTAAAAAAAGACAGCGTGGGAGATGCACGTGTTAGCAATTGTTTTAACGTCTCATTGTCTTTTATGCTTGTTCAACTTATTCGAGTGTTGAGGCTGTGGGTTTGCTTTGTGGGCTTCCAAAACATGTCATGCAAGAAAAGAGTGATTAAAAGAAAGTTCATGTAGAGCTGTGTCACTGTTTCAACAGTTTCCTACTAAAAGAAAATGAAACTTTCTACAATAGGATGTTATCTTCTTCCTGGATGTTCTCTAAATATAAGCAGTTGTGGGCAAGTAAAGCTGGCTACACACTAGACGATTTTGGTGTCGATCCTCCAACAATCGTGCGGGCATGGTGGATTTCTGGTTTTGGTTATTTGTCCAAATAATCCTCCAGTGTGAAGTGTCACTACAGTTATTTTACTGCTCCTCGTCTAGTTGGAGCCTCCCTGATCTGAAATGTTTGATATTTACGATTCCAGATCGGACTGCGTCCATCTAAATACCAGCAGCAGCCAGTAAGAGTGAGCAGATTCAGATTGTTATATTATCTGATTGTGTGTACAGGAGGCTATTAGAGTTTCAACATCATCAGTCCTGTGGCAAATAAAGTCCCTAATGATTGGCTGTCTTCATAGTGAGCAAACCTTTATTAACTGTTTGTCATTGGCATTTATTGCCCTCACTGAGTAGCCTACACATTTCACAGATCATTTAAGCATTTTTCCATCCTAAGTTGCACCACTCATACCTGTTTTACATAGAAGTGGGGAGTCAGTCTGCACTTAAATCTCTGTCTGAACATCTATCACACTTCTTTACGTTCACTGCGAGTATACATTTAGAGACGGGGAAGCAAGGTCAGTGTTTCCGAGGCGTTGTCTCCCCACAAAGGTGTGGCTCAAGGACACGACTGATTTATGTCGTCATCAAGCCGCCTGCTCCACTCACTCAGAGCTCCATCAGCACCATCTCCTGCCTGCTGCCCGCCGAGCTTTGTGTGTGTGTGTGTGTGTGTGTGTGGAGGCTTGGGAGATTAGAAAACACTCACACACTGATCTTTTCATCCCAGTGTCACCTTTCTCCTAACTTTTCATTATCTCTGCCTAACTTGCTTTCTCTTTGTTCCAGCTGTCCAGGGCCTGAGCTTCTGATCATTTTCAGGACAACACAGTATGATGTAATGGTCTAACATTTGCATAAACAAACAGGATTCAAAAGTGATACAAAAAATAGAGATTCATTTTGATGCTTGTGTCACAGGACACCAACTTCCACCAACTATTTCAGAAAAATTCACCATTATCTTTTTAAATTCTGCCAAATGTTTAAGTCTGCTTTACTCTTCAACTGTACCAGGTCAGAAACAAGGAAGTGTTTAATTTGCTGGCATAAGCAAGTACAGAAAGTGTAAAAAAAAATTCAAAAAACGGGTCCATGAGATCAGAAAGTCATTTCCAACTTAAAGCCTTGCTGGTGATTGAGACTTAAGATGGAGACGCGTCGGTCTGCAGCCCGAATAACCCCAAGGCATTATGGGACAGCGGAGGACATCGTGAAGAGATTAAGAAAAATACATTTTTTTGTATTATCCTCAGAGAACTTTATCTGAATGTGATGTGCTAAGCAGTAGTGAACTGAATTCCTAGTAAGCTTGTCATATCTCCTCTTTGGGAATGTGGGACCTCCAGTCTGGTGAATATGCAGTGTGTGTCTATCTGCACAATATGTGTGTGTGTGTGTGTGTGTGTGAGACACTACAAGGACAGCCGATGGAAATGAGCCGCTGTTATCACACAGGTCGTAGCCCTGATCACAGTCTATCTGACCGTAGTCTTATCTTAAAACACACTGTAGTCCAGTTAAGCCTTTCTGTGTGTGTGTGTGTGTGTGTGTGTGTGTGTGTGTGTGTGTGTGTGTGTGTGTGTGTGTGCGTGCGTGCGTGCGTGCGTGCGTGCGTGCGTGCGTGCGTGCGTGCGCGTGCGAGACTGTAAAAGGACCAGTACAGTCAACTCCTCAATTCCATTATGGATTTTTCATAGTCCTAAGTGCTTTTTTTTATCGTGTTTGTAATTTGTAACACCATCAAGAGGACTTACTTTGTTTTTATGGACAAAAGAAAAAAAAGAACCGAAGAAATGGTGTTGGATCATGAAATGAGTGATATAAGTTAATACCATCAAAACAAAGATTCAGCAAACAAAATAACAAAAAAAAAGAAAACATGTTTACTTTCATGGCCTTGGAAACAAGAGGGGATAATGTTCCTCAATAAGTGTTTGTGATTGGTGAACATGAGATTCAGACCTCTGACTCATAAGGTTTAAAAGACACATAACACTGATATGAAGGGCCCTGCTCACCCCCACACGTATTTTCAATCACTCTGGCTGATTAGACCTCTGTTTAGAGGGGAAGCTGGGTGAAGTAAAGCAAGAAACAACATAAAGGGAATATAACTGGAGATGTTCCTGCTATTTTTCTCTTTCCCAATAACAGCAACAGGATTTGCTAAAAAATATCGATACGATGCAAGGACAACAGTCTAAATAGTATGTTATCACACTATCTAAAAAAAAAAAGTTGATCGTGAAATGGGCATTTAAGAGACACGTAAACATGGTCCAACTGAAATCATGCTGTCAAATTTCTCAAAAGGCACAGAAAAATGAGGATCCTCTCTTTTTGCAACTCTTAAACACTTGTTGCTCGTGGCAGCAATATCCGGTATATTGGCTTTACAAAGTGACTTAATCTGCAGTACTTCAGCAGTGTAGATGTTCTCATTTCTAGTAAAAAAAAAAGATTAGTGTAATTTTGTAGGGCTTATGTAATATGATAATTGCTGTGTGCATTGCTTTGCATAGTTGCTGAACCAAAAACATTTAAGGCTGTACCAGAGGCTTTTACCCAAAAAAAATTAAAAATCAGTACAACTCTAAGAATGAACAATGTGTACAGAGTACAATATGGAAAAAATAATAGAGGTGGAAGAAGGCTGTCAGTCAGTTTTTCTTGGCTTCCAGTAGATATCCTAATCACTGATGAGTAGCTGCCATGTGCATTTTGAGAGTATGTATCCAGTTTAAGTCCCTGGATGTATTTAGTTTTCTTTCCATATCTACTTCTGATGCACACAAAGACATTGAAGTGTAAATATAGGCTGTGGATGTTGAGGAGTTGCTTATGATATATGGCCTAATGGGATTTCCATATATTCTAAGCATATTTATGCAATGTAAAATCAACTGATAATAAACCTCTTCATGTTGAGTATAGATTCTTTAATTCCCTATTTAGTCATGTGCTCATTAAGTTTGTGTAAATCTAATGTAACGCTGTGTGATTCCCAGGGCAATTAACTCTTTTGCATTGCTGATGAAGTATGAGCCTGCTAAGTTCACTCTCTGGCTAATAAAAGTTAAAATATACATAGGAAATTGATAGTTAGTATGCAGGTCTCCTTCACTGTAGAGGACCTGGATTTTGAGAGGCTTTAAGTAGCCGTGTAAAGATTCCATGTTTTAGTCATTTATTGAGGATTTGACTGATTTACACATTAATCCAAAGCAATCGGCATTAGAGCGAATAATTCAGCATGTGGGTGAGATAAGACAACGAAAGCTTTGGTGAAGGTTTGAGAAATATCATCATTCAGGTTGAAAGAGTCCTGCTGAGGGCCCCACTTTGGCTAGGAGCAGCCCTGACCAAAAGAATGCTGCATCCATCCAGCACAAGTGGATGGTGTGTTAACAAAAACGCCCTGGACAGTACAACGAATAAGTAATGTAATTGGGGAGGATGGGAGTTAGTGGCTGTAGGCAGTGTTGAAGATGTGAGTTTTCAGGGATTTCTTGAGGGAAGTGAGTGTTATTATAGCTGTATAGTATCAGAATTTTGGCAGCATGTCAGTTATTTTAATACGTTTTTCGTCATCATGTTTTAAGTACATTTTTAAAGGGACAGTGCTGAAATATCCAAATGTAGATTCAAATCCCTTCTGTTTCACTCTCTAGAAACGTATGAATGAAACACCTGGTTCTTTAGCTGCTTAATATGTCTAAGATTTTTATGCAATGCTTTTGACAGCCGAACAGCTATATCAAAGCTGAAACTTATGTAAGGCTGAGGGGAGCTGCATATCCAGGTAATGGTTTTTCACTGTTCAAATTTCCATTTTAATAATTGTTTTAATAAGAATATGGACCAAACCATGAATCACTGAAAATAATCTACAAATCATGAAATAAAAAGGAGGTATAGGAAGGAAAGGAAACGTTTTTTTCCCAACCAAGTCAATAATCGTCGAAACACATTTAAATCTTTATAGGTCTACAAATATTTGACGTTTCACATTTGTAGACCTATAAAGATTTAAAAACGTCAAATATGAAAAGTTTGCATTTGTTCAAGGGGTCACAGTCTCTGTTTTTATATCTTTTTATAAAGACTCAAACAAATATGGGAACACAAAAGTGCTGCAGGGATTCAGATTCAATCAGCCAACAGAATCCCATCGACTACTGTATCAACATGTTGTGCTTTGTAGTGCATGTAACTTAAAAATGCTTGTTTAATCCACGGTATGCATTTTGCTGGCAGTAAAAAGAAGAAGCTCAGCGAGGACAGTGTTCATCTTCATCTTTGTAGGTCTAACTGAACAGTTTGATAGACAGTTTTACTGCCTGTTTCTGCTCAAGGATTTCACCACGAGATCAAGGACACTTCACTCTCACAAGGGTATTTATGGGCTCTGTTTGCTGTGTGTTAGTGTGCATGAATGAGTGTAGGATCTCAGTTATTCCAGTTAAAAGGGGCCTCAAGAGGCAGCTGTGCAGGTGTTCTGCTGCGTGCTGTGCACTTTCATGTCACATGTTCCTGGCAGGGAGCTGTTGCTGCAGATACCTCACTCTTACTCTCTTAACTTTCTTTTCTGTAAGAGGCCATTCTTCCTTCTTTTTTCTTCTCCCTTGCCTCCTTCTACTCTTTACATAAATTACCCCAGCCCCCCCCTAATGCTCATCAACCATATCTTCCTGTCAACCTACAATAGCTGCTGTTTTGTTTTGCTGTTTCCACCAGCATCGTCATCATTTCTTCCTGAGCTGCTGATCGATTTCTTTCTCCACCCTGCGCTGCCTCTTATCTTCTGCCGTCTTTTCTTCCTCCTACCCACCACCAGTTAAATAAACGTTCCCTTTTTGGCCCTCTCTTTCCGTCTGGAAATAGATTTTGACTGAAGGCATTGCTGTACATTTTTGCCGGCTGCACATGCAGACCCAGAGGCCATGCTGACACCAAGGCCAGTATGCACTGTGCAAGCTATATCCCTGTACTTATGTATGATAGCTGCTCAGAGAGGCAAATATTTTAAATATCAATGCAGTGTTAGCCACTTTACAAGTTGAGGAAATTCATGAATCAAGACCTAAATGTTGAATTGAATGCATACAGATAACAAGTAGATCTATACCAGTAGGTATAGTTTACCTACTGTAAGATACAGTACTGAATAGCTGCACGGCTATGATTATCTTTGCTCTTAACAAATCACAGAAATGCTACAATTCAATAGAACAACACAACTTTTCGACTGTTATTGCTTTTAACAGTTGTAAAAACAGTGATAAGCTACAGCGAAGATGAACATTTTTCAATTGGCTCCACCAACTCTACAAGTTTTGCGTCTTTGCTGGAACTGAAGTAAAGCAGAACAAACCAAAAATGTTCTTATACTATTGTTAATTTCTGTTTGTTCAAATATTTTTGTTCAGGTATTAATTCAAAAATAATTTGAGCCAACATGTCCAATTTTGTGGCAATCTGTAATACTAATTTACATTATGAAGACCACCCAGGCAGAGTGATTAACATAGTTAAAAGTCTCAGTGCTGTTATACACTATCAGCACATATGGTTTGTCAACATTTACTGGTATAATATCAGGTATCATCAGTCTGTCATTCAGGGGTTAATTTGTAATGAATCCTTTAAATTATAATTCATTATTTATTTAAAACAGGGACAGTGCACATTTATGAACACAAACATGAATATATGCCAGATTGTAGCCAAAGGCATAGTTTCCATTTGTAGTCCCTTGGCAGGTTGTTGCTACACATGTATACAAATTGACATTAACCATGTAACCAATCCAAAAAAACAACATAAACTGTGCACAAGTTGACAGAGACACACACGCATAAAAAGAGAGAGTGCAGTGCTGTTCAAAACAAAGCAGGATAAAGTGACCTTCACAGTTAAAGTGCGTCAAGTATTGCACATGAATGTTCGGTACTGATGTAAATTGCGCATTTGTGAAGGAGTCTATAACTTTAGAGTGCTGGTGTGATTGACCATAGCCCTATTGCACGGAGCTTGATACGGACATGTGTATGCACATATTGCAATGGGGATAACATACACTGATGTGTTTATGTATGCAGTATTTTACTGGGGATATTTTGGCACAGATCTGATCATCTCCATGTCTGTGTACACATATTTAGTTCTTTGAGTTTGTATCCAAAAACTAATGAATGTCACATTTTTAAAGATCCCCTGCAGACATGTTTTAAACTGTAGAGGCTCTGCCTTGAATTAAAATGTATCAAACATGTTTTGTTCTCCACCCGTCTAATCTAACTCTCATTAGGAAATACTGAATCTATGAATACACCAATAATTTTATTTTAAAAACCACTGGACACAAGAAGTAAAGTTGGTTTACTTGCAAACTGTGACCAATTAATGTGAATGCTATTTCTTGGGCCAAACTTGGCTAATTCATCATTCTGACAGTGAAGGTAAAGAAAAACCCTCCAGTCCACAATTAATGAAACATCAAAATAGTTTTTATAAAGTGCTATATGGTGAAGGATGGATTTTTAGGATAAAACGGAGAATCCAAGAGCCCAAAGTATATTGGACTCTTATATGTCTGTGGCAAAGCAGGAGGTGGTGTGACATTATTTTGAAAAGCTGCTTACTCAAGGAGGTGGACGGATGGGTCAACAAATGGTTGGCCTTTAACACGGTCACATACTGTTCTTTTCCTGTTTCTGCCTGGCTGTCAACATGATTTCTGTCAGCCATGACAGCAGTTGTCCCCTGATAGAAACTGTGTGTGTTCTCATTTTTACAATAAAAACTTTTTTTGTTTTTCTCACAAGCTGTGGTGTAGCATCCAACAACAATTTTGTTATTATTTGTTGTATTGGAGAAAAAAAAAAATTTAGTGTTTAATTTGAAGTGCATGCTGTGCTTTCTACCTGCAAAATCCCTCACAGTTGCATAGTTAGTACAGATAAACAATAATCCCCTTCATAATTCTTTCCACAATTGCCTACTGTATTGGTGCACAGAGGATTTGATTGCATGTTTATAGGTGGGATAGGCTGAGAATGGGTTGCACTTATGAAGTAAGTGAAGACAGCAATAATAATATCAAGAGATTCAAGAGAAGCAGTATGAGACAATTGTGCATGACTAGCAGGCATTACTCAAAACACTGTGTAATATTTTGGTGCATTGTGGCTGCTGTCGATGGATAAATTGGTGTCTCTGGGCTCAGTTTCATAGAGTCAATGGTGCAGAGTGCTGCACTCTCTGTGAGACAGCTGACTTTTGGATATTTTATTGCTAAAGGCATGCGGCACAGCTGAAGTGCATTTGGAAACAGGGTATGATTTGGAAACTGCATTATGAGGACAGGGTAGGGGCTCACGTCAGTCATCATCAATCAAATAAGCTTCTTTTTTTAAAGATTGGTTTCTGCTTCATGGAGCTCAGTCTGTGATATGGATTCATTCCTGGAGCTTATCTGAAGAGGACACTGATGTTCTCTTGTGTGAGGTGCTGAATGAATGAGTGTAAGGCTCCTTAAACCATTTAAAGTTTACACTGATGAGTTGTTGTAGGAAAACTGTTATTCAATGTGAAAAAACATTTGATGCTATGAATTGAAACAGAACATCCTTTCTGAGGAGTGCATTGGTTAGCCAGAATTATCATTATCCACTAATTGATATCATACTTTCCCGCCTCTTTTACATAGTTCATCAGGTTTTCTTAAACTGCATATTATCCCAGCAGAATGTTTCAACCTGTTTTGTCTGGTAGTGCTTGTCGTATCTCTCTTAATTCATTTGCAAAGAGAAGATCTTTTGATGAACATAAAAAGAAACAACTTTTTGGCAATAAGCTTGTGCATTTGTGCATCCTATCAGTTTACATTCTTAAATATTCAAAATTCAAAAAAAGTTTTTTTGTTGTGGTTGCCACAAATAAGGTTAGCCACAAATATGAACTGCTTGTCATCTAATTTACAGCACATCCACCTCTGATTTCTTAATGAAAACATTTAGAATATCTAAATACGTTTACTTGCAGATTGAGGATTTCGCTTCTTTTACTGGGAAAGTTTTCACAAACCTTGAGCCTTGAGAAGAGTTCTATCAACCGGTTGATCAGATCATTGATCTTGGACTCAGTGGGAATATTTGTTATTCCATTTTAACAGTATATACCAAACAAATCTTTAAATGTTTGTTTTATTATTTATCACTGTTTGACACTATAACACTGTTTGTTCCTCACCCATCCATACAACTCTGGTGTTTCCACACCTCTGCACACCTGTCGCTGCTTCCTCATTGGTTGTTGGTTGCCCTCATCTCATATCTTAACACTGCTTCTGTACTGTATCTACCAGTTATATGTACCTGACATTTTGCCTGCTGGCTTTTGTCAGGTTGTCCTGACTTGTCTGTTTTTTTTTGCCACCCACACAACCACCTACACACTTGTTTTTTTTCTTTTGCATGTATGTTCCTACGATTTATTTAGCTCTTCATTTTGCTGAGGTGCTCACTCTAAAACCATTTCCCCCCCTTTTTGAGTCCACAAAACCCCCAATTTTATTCAAACACCACTAACAGGTAGGAGGCTGACAACCATGAAAGATACTGATATAAACAAATCTATGAAAATGGAATTTATTTTTAGTATTTCTATGAAGTCCACAAGCTGTACCCAGTCAGTGGCCCAGTCTCTTTCAGTCTGTCCACATGATGCCACATGATGCCACATGATGCCACACGTAGAGCACCTGTAGTGTGTCAGTGTGAGCCAGTAGATAACTGTCCTAAGCCTCTATCTTCATAACCTGCTATCTGATGGCAGAGAGATGGCTGCGATAACTCTTCCTTGTTTGCTTTGCTTATCTGCAGGATTAGATACCCCCACTGGGACGACACTTTTCTATTAGCAGGTAGAAAGAGGAAGACAGAGGCGGACTCATGCATGAATAATAATAATAATGCTGAGGTTTTAACCCATTCAGGTCTCACTTGATCTGAGGTAAAATGTGTCCAAGATCTATTTATCAAGTGCTGCATTTAAGTACAAGTTTAAATACCTTGTACTTTGAAGTACCTTTCAATTTATACAGCATTTTATTTTATTCTTCTCAATTAAATCTTAAAGGGGAATGTTGAAGTTTTTACTCTACCGCATCTTTCTATTAGAAACATAGAGCTAAAAATAGATTGTGGCTAAAACGCTACTCTGAATGATAAAAGATATCACTTGGTGTTTGCTGGATGTGTAAATGGGCCACTGATGCAAACCTATTGCCAAGTTGGAAAGTTATAAATATGATGTATTCACTGGCTACAAAGTGTTTAAAAAGTTATTATCCATATTCTTAAAATTAGGATCAAAGGCCTCTGGTTTAGCTCAGGCAGTAGAGCAAGCGCCCCATATTCAGAGGCAAAACCCTCTGTTTATCAGCCACTGGTTTGACTCAGGGCCACGGCCCTTTGCTGCATATCTGACCCACTCTTTTCTTTTTAGTTTTCATATTAATAAAGGCATAAAGGCCCCAAAGTTTTTTTTTTTTTTTTAAAGGAATAAAGTGTCAGACAAAAAGAGAAACGTACAGAACTATAGCAGCACAATAGCAAACCAACATCCCCCCGAAAAGCCAAATATATGAAACAGTAAGCTGAACACGGTTTGAAAACTAAATCTATGCGATCATCAGTGTCACACTCATTACACCCTTAAGCAATTTGTTCAAATTCAAAACATTGAAGCGTAATGAATTTCTTGTTATTCATGTTTTAGGAATTCAACATGATTCACATAATCAACCGAACAAGAGAAATGACAAAGTATAGTTCGGGAAATTCTGTCTCAAATCTAAAAGAGAGCATGTATACAATTTAAAGCTCACTTTAGGATTAAGGTGCTGTGTTAGCGTATTCTGGTTTTATCAACCAAATCAGATTTATTCAATGAAAAATGTAAATGCCAGACTGACATGATTCTGCAGATGCCTCTGTGTGCTGTTTGTTTTCTCACAGTGTGTTCGGCTTGGAGGGCGGAGGAGCTGAGCATGAGAGGAAGTTTGTGATTGTACGTGCAGCATATGGATAATTCTCATTATGCTGGCATGTGTTTTGCAATGATTTGTTTCAGTATTGCATTATCCTGCGTTGGAATCAGAGTGAACAGATGTGGTGAAGTCTCTGTCTGCCGCTCTGCTCGCCCCCTCTCCCTGTTTCCAGCTGAGAGCTAAGTGGAGATGCGGCTAATTATCCAGTTTACACCACAAACGTAATTACACCCCTATGGGAAGTTACACCACGAGTGTGCAGTACGTACTGAATGTGAGGAAAGTGGGTGGGAGGATGAGGAGACTCTTTCCTCAGTGTGTGTGTGTGTGTGTGTGTGTGTGTGTGTGTGTGTTTCATCACAGGTACATCAGTAGAGTGGAACTTGGAAGATCTTCAAGTTTTAAGGGGAGGTTTAAATCTTGTCTAGTATTTCAACACCATTGATTTTTTCCATTTCAGTGGGATTAATAGAAAAGAAGTTTGTTGTAGTGAATATATAAGTACCTTTATGACCTTATTGTGAACCTTTAATGTGTATTTTCTAGGAAGATAAATCAGAGCTAAGAGATTAGTCAAACTTGATCTTAAACATAAGAAAAATGATGAATTCAAAAAACAATTATATTCAATTCAAATTTGGATTCAGTTATGGAATCCTTTAAAAACATATAATATTCAGTCTCATGCATAGTCTCATATTTTATTTATTTGTATTTAGTACTTGTTTTTTAAAGTTTTTTTTTCTCCATGTTCAGATCTTTATATTTTGTGCTGACTTTTTCACCCTGATCTAGCATTGGGCCACTGCATCAACTGATTGAGGGATTTGAGTGACACCATCAAAAAGAAGGTTGAGGACCTTCTTTAGTCATTATACCTTCAGGAACTGTTGCCAATAAAAGACTAAGAAGTCAACACTTTCACCATATTGACATTATTTTGGGGGGGAAAAAGACGCAAGCTCCTATGTATCTAACTTGTAATACAAAAACGCAGCTTCAAGTCTAATATCTCTCTCTCTCCCAGCGGTATGTGGCTAATCACTGGAGCACCACATGTCTGCAGTTGCAGTATGTCTGTAATTTAGCCAGATTATCAGTGCAGGAGGTAGAATGCAACAATGCTGCAGGCCACATTTTTAAACACAATGCCTCAGGAGGGGGTGACTGCTGTGAATTTTGCAACCTTTTATTGAGTTACATTTAAAAGAAGGACGAAGACGCTGATATTAAATGGGGGATTGGAGAGTAGAAGCTGTCAGAGTGGAGTTAATGTGTAAAAAATGATCTTTCCTTCCTCGTGCCATTGCATCAAGCTGCTCGCAGACATCCTTTGTCGTGTGGAGCATGTGTGCTCACATATTTTATTAAACACAATCATGCACAAGATCACCCACAAATCAATAACACTTCTCAAAATGCTTCTATTATTTGAGCTCACGGCCTTTTTCTGTCATTACCTCAATCTTTTTCACTTGCCCAAGTATTCATGAATTTCATACAAACACAACTGAAGATATATAAAAAAAACCCACCAGAAATGGAAACCAGAATAACAGTAAAAGCCTCAATCAAAAACCTATCACCGTCTCACATAAGGAGTAAAGCTGGTGCAATATTCAATTATCCCTCTTTGGGTAACCTCTGATGAAGTGTTTTTACTTATACAGAAACTGATGTAACGGATTTAACCAAGGTATTACTCAAAGCAGAGTGCACATCCCAGCACAAAAGAGACAGAAATAAAAAGTCAGACTTGAGTGTCTCTGTCACAAGAGCATGTCTTCATCTTTCAGCACCAGCTGTCTCTCTTCTTTGTGCCCTAAAAATTGATGTTTACCCTCCACCCGGCAAACTGTCTCTAAATCGTTGTGAAGAGAAAAAAGCAGCTTTGTTTGAGGTCACACTTGAGTTTTCCTTTACACAGTCATTTTGCCGGGTAAAACATTTTGTGGCCCTTGTAAAATAGTAAACCAAGTTCAACATCTGGCCAACTGTGCAGGCACTTAAAAGAACAATGCTCAGGTTACCTGTAGACATTGCAAGTGGCAAAGTGTCCTCATGTGCAGACTTCATAAAGCAGTAGTAAATGAGCCTTAATTTAATTTAAAAGTATCAGAACTAAACTGCTTAAAGAGTGGGAAATGTGAGTGTGGTGCAACAAATGCAGGTTTCTACTTGAAGCACACAGACTGCTCTGAATACT
Organism: Labrus bergylta; assembly: GCF_963930695.1. Taxonomy (NCBI): domain Eukaryota; kingdom Metazoa; phylum Chordata; class Actinopteri; order Labriformes; family Labridae; genus Labrus; species Labrus bergylta. The sequence continues at coordinate 17,070,697 of NC_089208.1, read as the reverse complement.
AAGCAGGAATCAGCTGTGCCTGTAATATAATCATCACAAAACAAGGTCTGCTGAATATGCCAGATACCACCTGCAGATATATCATGGACTTTCTTTCTGACTGGAGGAAGCACATGAAACTCAGAGAACATATATATCTGACTCCTGGTCCAGTAGCATCAGCTCTCCTCCTCCAAGGCTGCATCATTTCTACTCTTCTATGTCCACAAACAGTTGCACCACCAGTCATTCGTTTGTCAAGTTCCCTGATGTTCGTGGATGACACCCTCATCATTGGGTTCATTTGAGATGGCAAAGCATTTAGGTTGGAGATTAACCATCTGGTGACCTATTTAGGACTAAATAAGCTCAAAACTCTGAGCTCTGAAAAATAACCCTGAGCCACTTATTATCAATACTGTACCTGCTGGTGATGGATATGAGGAAACATTGCGACATCATGCACTTTTACTTGTCTTATTCATCGTTGGAAGGTTGATCTTTTTTTATTTATTTCAATATCCTCCACTATATTGTGGGTTTTTTTGTCACTTGTGTAATTATGTTCCCCAGGAAGCAGTAGAATTTTTAATGGTTTTACTCATTTATATGGGGTCCCAATTAGCAGTTACTACAGTAACAAATAGCCCCCCTGGGGTTCATACAAAAACAAACAAAATTACGAGATCAAACAATTATCAACATCAGTAAAGAAACAAAATTAAAAACCCGAATAAAACAAACAAAGACCTGATCCTACTCCTCAAATCACAGCCATCAACACTGTTCATGGTTAAACCAGTAATTTACCTCATTAGTAATTTAGCATCACTTTTTCTACCTTCAATCAATCCAATGTTATTTTAGTTCATATACAAAATGTTATATGTAGACCAAAAATGATTTATATTTTAATAATCTGTTTTTAAAATGTATCTCATACGTGATCTGGATCAAATGTAGCAGGATTTATTCCAGTTGAACATTGCCCTATGCACGACAGTCCTCTTTTAAGAGGACATATGATACCCCTGTTCCACCTTTTCAAACAGTCCCCTGTGGTCTAAATGAAAAATCTGTGCTAAGCTTTGGTCAAAATATAACATGAATCAAGCACCAGAGGAGGTTTGTGACCCTTGTATAAACCAGTTCTCTCAGAACGCTCCGTTTTGGTGTGTGTGTCTCTTTAAATGCAACGAGCCCCCCTGAGTTTTCACTTCAGTAGCGAGAATAAAAATGGCAGACCTGCGCAAAAGTTTTGCTCTAGTATGGGGGTGGAGTCCATGGGTGTAGATACCAGGGGAGGGGAGGGCATTTCTTTATACCACAATCCCACTGTGACATCACAAGGAGACCAAATTTGAAACGGAGCATTTTTCTTTGTGTTGTAAGACTTGTGCTTTAGTATACCCACAATGCATTTGGGTTAGTTTCATACAGAAAGATAGTACTTAATGTTCCTATCCATTTAACTCCACCAGGCACCTTTTTAACTTTTACTCCAAGAACAGACCGTTCTCTTCTGTAAGTGCTGTAATGTGTTAATGGCAGTTTTACAATACAAATGATTACATAGAAAGACTTTGAAAAGTAACGATGGGTACATTTAGTGTGTGATGTTTGCCTGACTGATTCCTCTAGCATACGCACTCAGTCACCGTGGATGCTCCTTCTTTGTCCAACATTGCTGTGCAAACTTTGATTTTCTGGCTGATTAGAAGGCAGTGAGCGGTAAAGCCAAGCCATAATCTTCAAAATGCCCATTTGGAAACCTGTGAGTGAGAGGCTCAACGCCTTTTCAGAGAGATTTTCACTTCACCACAGCCCGCAAGCACACGTCTTATTAATTCAATTCAAGGTGACATGGTTAAAAGAAAGGACACAGCAGTTATGTGTTCACTGAAAACATCTGAAAGTTCCACTGACAGATGACCATGAATTTCTCTGGTGTAAGCTTTAGTATATGCTTCAAGCTTTCGTGTTTGCAAATATGTTGTTAGCTTTGTGGCCTTTTAAGAGATCACATCTGCATCATTGTTTTGATTGCATGTGTAGACATATTATCTTGATTAATTGTCAAAGTGCAATAAGACAATGGATGCTTTAAGTCATAATTAGTCCTGTAACTGGCCAGTAAACACATGGAAATTGATAATAATAATAATAATAATAATAATAATAACTTTATTTATATAGCACCTTTAAAAACACAGGTTTACAAAGTGCTTTGACAAACAGCAAAAACAAGAACAAAGCAAACTAAACCAAACACAGAAGAACATTAACAACAGCAAGAATATAACAGATGCAAAATACTAAAAATAATTAAATACAATTCAACAGAAAAGAACCCAAAGAGCACGATATCCAACAGACATATATAACCCGACCATCACAAGAATGATGTATTCATATCCAATGAAAAGATAGCAACAGTTTCTCAAGTATTCTCTACCTACTTCTATTCTAGTTCAAATCTTTGGTCATGAGCAGAGCTCTTGACACATTTTTGCAGAGATACTGAAATCTGTGTCAGTCAGTTCTCTTTTAAACTCGAGCACAATGGTCGAGCAGTTTTGCCTCGAGATAACATGAAAGAGAAGAAAGAAATGCTTTGAACTCAATCGGGTTGGACACAATTTGAATTTTTTAAATGAAAAATTCTGTGTGTAGTCCTATTTATAAAACATCTTTAAAGATTAGCATGAAAATAGGGCTGAGCAGTGCTGCAAGTATAGAACCAAGCTTTAGGACAGATCTATCTTTTGTAAAACAAAGATTTTAACTTTGTTGTTTTTATACCGACACACTTCAATGTGAGCATCATGAAATTAGCCAAATGACAGTTTTCATACATCCTCCTCATCATGTTTGTCCACAAACTCCCTCAGCCCAAAGTAGTTGCTGCTCTCTCTCAGATGTAACTCCATCCACCTTTCAAGTCTCCTTCTTTATCAGCATTTAGCTGAATGCCTTTTTTAAAGAACAGGTCTACACCATGATTCAGTAGTTAGCTCGGTTGGTTCCAATACCCTGTCAGACTCGACCTTCCTGTGTGGAGTTTACATGTTCTACTACCCAACGGTTCCCTCAGGCTTCCTCCTACTGACGCTAGGGGACCAGGAGTCCAAAGACACGCTTGTATGGTTAATCGGTGACTCAGACTAAGATTCAGAGAACTTTATTTATCCCAGAAGGGCAATTCAGTTTCACAGCCTACCAAGCCATTGAAGGAAACAAAGATAAACAAACAAACAGAGTCACAGCAGCATTTAGACAGTTACATTCACATGTCAGTAACAACAATTCAACAGACGAACAGGTTGTCAAATGAGAATTGAATTAGTTGTGAAATAGTTGAAACAGTTGTGCATGTGATTGTTTGTTTGTCTGTCTCTTAAAATCGACCATTTTTTTGGGGGGGCGCTGATGACCTAACTGTAAGGTCGTGCGCCATATACTGCGACAGTCCTCCAAGCGGGCAGCCTGGGTTCAAGTCCGACCTGCAGTTCCTTTACCGCAAGTCATTCCCCACTGTCCCTCTCTCTCTCTCTTCTCTCTCTCTCCTGGATTCCTATAATCCACTGTCCTATCTAAATAAAGGCAAAAGCCCCCAAAACATCTTTCAAAATGTTTAAATGTCATGTATTTTGGGCTCTGCTCTATATCAGCTTTGTTGACATTAAACAGCATAATGATCCACATGGACAAACAAAAAGTAATATAATTGTTGCAATAAATGATTTAAAAAAAAAACTGTTATTATTGTTATATATTCCACACGTTTAGGTGTGCTAAAAGTTGTCAACTAATTATGTTTTTAATAAGACTACGTATAAAATTCATGCACTAAAGTCTTCTTAATCCTTAGCAAGTCCTCAGTGGTCTTTTTGTCTTCACTTTATCTCTCCTCAGTCCTCTGCCTCCACATTGCTCATCAACTGTCTGCTAATGAGTTAAGCTTAATCAGGCATCCCATTTCACTTAGAAACCACTGAAATGTTGAGCTCATTCGCCAGGAGTTTCATTTTTGAAGAAAGATTTCTAGCTCTGTCTTTTTTTCAAAATACAGTTGTTCTGTTTGCAGCTGCTTCAGGGTCACAGCAGATTACTTTAACACAATGATGTGCATTCTCGGTTTGTGTTTCTGGAACAAAGACACAATTGCAGGGAAGGTTAGAAAACCGTGGAAGGCAGGCTGAAAGAGGTGTTTCACAGAGGAATGATTACATATTTTACTATGTAGTTACTGTTTCCAGAGGAAAGGTGACTCACTGTGCTTATTTTTATGATTGAGAGGACAATGTGCACAAAGGATTACGTGGCTTGCTCCAATCTTACAGTTCTTCGGACAATAGAACTGGACGACTGTTCACAGACGAAACCTGTTTACTGGTTGCTGTGCATTCAGGAGCAGGATCAAAGTGTGGGATTCAAGCTGATGGGCTAAATTATGGCCCAGCTATGTTTCAAATGCAATGACTCAGAAGGAGACATGTTGTGAGTGGGCTGATGGAATCAGTGACACACCTCCTTCTGTTACGTGTGTGTGAATGAGGTACAAAGAGGTAAGCATTGAGAAACAGAGTGTTGTTAAGAAATAAGGCACTGGACTGATTTCTGTATTAGTATTAGGTCTTTGTTGACAGTTTGGTTTTACTGGTCACCTCTCATGTGTAACTACCTGCACAGGACAGGGGTGTAAGATTTATAGCTGTGCACAGCTAAAGCTGAGTCATTTGCAGATTTGGAAATTGTAAAGCATTTGGGCATTTTTGGATAGTCTGGCACTAATGCTACTATTGAGTGATGATGAAGAGTCCACACAGATCCAGTTGATACTCAGAGCCGCGGAGTCATTCAGTGTCTGGATTACACTTGATCCTCAGGTTGAGAGTGCTGTTAGAATAAGTGTTGGGGCTACGATTAAGAGTGGAGTCAGGATTGGGGTTTCAATTAGTTAAAGGAGAGCAGAAAATGCATTAGGATTTTTGTGTGTGTTAAATAGTCTTTTTTATTGTGTCACACATTTACCTATATCCAGTCTGGACGGGCCTACAAGACTCCAAATGTTTATATAATCTGTGGTTGAAATTCTAAACATTGGAGATAGATATGTGTATTAATTGTCATATGTCATATATCCACCTGCTTACACTAAGCTCCACTCCTAAACCAAAAAAGACCAAAAGAAAATAGGAGAAAATGTTGACCAAATAAAATTGAAGAAATAAGTGGAGGGAAAAATGTCCCTACTGGGGTGGTGCATGGTGGTCGGGTAATTAAAAATACTATGGCTAAGGCTAAGATACTGAAGAGGATGGTGACAGATGAAGCCGAGAGAAAAAGAGAGAAGTGACCGAGCAAGAATCAGAGTGTACATCCCTGCAGATATTATTCATTATAGATTGCGACGGAGCCTTAGGCCGTATCATTATCGGTGTCATCGTTGTCTCATGTTTAGTGGATTTTCTGGGTGCGGTAAGTCATCTAAACCAAGTTGTGTCTCAAGTTTGCACACAAATAAACAAATCCATCCTATGCCAAGAAGTTGTCTCTTTCCTTGTCGAACTTCCAGTGAGCTTCAAAAGTTTGGAACCACCAGCATTAACCTCTTCACTGAGGCCATTTATCCACAGCCCATAGATAACTGTAACTGTTACACAGATACTCAACATGCGAACAGTTTGCAAACATCGGTCTGAAAAGGCTTGCAGAGTCATATTTGTGCAAAATCGACGGGGTTGTCTGACTTCTTACAGCATCTTTGCCAAATTCCCAACCCTCTGTTTGTCAATAAATCCACGTTGTCTAAGAGGGGTAGACATGTGTTTTACGACAATGAAGTTGTAAGCTGAGACCTTTGGTGTGCGCCAAACTGCACCAAATCAAACTCCTCAATGTTGTACCTCACAATTTTTAATCTTCAGACTATACTTGTCCTCTGAAAATTATAAAAATTTATCATAGGCACACAAAAGAGCAGACTCAAAAAAATTGAATAACTACTAATTAAATCATCCATCTTGCGTTCTCTTCAAAAACTTTGTGATAACTTTAACAAATTAAAATTCAGCTGTTTGAATTTTGCTTATTTGTCCAGAGGAATATTTCCGGGTTTTGTTGCTCCATTAAATTGGACATTTGCTGACTTCATAATAATTAATACTGTTCAAAATTAAAGCACGACTCACTTTCTACTTCACTATTAGAAATCAGGGTTGATTTTTCTTTAGAACATTTTCTTCCTATTTAAAGAATCGAGTTTTGTTTATTGGCATTAATTCCTCTAAAAGCCTTCTGTTCACAAGGAAACACAATTGTCTGAAAATACTTAAGATTACAGGTTCAAAGTGTTTGGTTTTATAACTCTTTTTATCAGAAGTAAAGAAAATAGCACAAATCAAATTGTTGCTTATTTTTTGACATGCATTACTTTACATTATATGTATTTTTCTATAGTTATATTTTGCCCATGTTTGCCTTAATTTGATAGGACAGCTGAAGAGAGACAGGAAATGTTGGGAGGAGAGAGTGGGGCTGGACATGCAGCAAAAGGCCGAAGTCGGATTCGAACCCACGGTCGCTGCAATGAGGACTATGTCCTCAGTACATGGAGCGTGCGACATAACTGTTTGGCTATCCGGCGCCTCACATGATATGTTTTTGGTTTAAGGTTGAGTCATTTCTTTGGCTGATTAAATATGGACTAAATCTCTTGGTAGCTTCCTAACACTCCAGGTGCTCCTGAGGACTCATGGGTGTTTTGGGATTGAGTCTGAGTCTCAGCAGTGTTAGGCATAGTCCTATCTAATCATATAATAGTATGTTGTAACAGCTACTCAAGCATATTAACATTCGGGAATAGACATGAGACATTTTTAAGAATATAACGTCACTGCATCTTCTTTGACTTTGATCTTTTCCTCTGCAGCATGTTTGAGATGTCATGATTGGACCTTGTTAATTTGAGGCAGGTGAGTGAGGTCCTACCATTGTACATCGAGTTGAACTTGTTATGTTCATCAGACAGTAATTTGACTGTACTGAGCCATCAGTCCATGTAGTTCACATAAACTCCCAGCATATAAAACTAACCCATGTGTCCTGTCCTGCCTCTCTTCTTTCAGCTAGCATCCTCCACTGCATCTTCTCATCCACCTTCAACACCTCTACAGCACATCACTCACACATCCACGTTATTACTGATGAGCTCATATCCTAGTGTTCACTCTTTGACAACTGCAATTTTAATAGAGTACATCTATTTGTGTAAATGCTTCAGAGAGCTGACATCTCTCTGGTTTGTGACACTTTATCATCCAAAGAGGATTTTCACTTTGTCAGGAGTGCGAAAGATGCAAAAAAGACATTACAATGCTGCAGTTTTCTGTGAGAATGTGATGAATGAATGAAACAAGTTGAATATAATAACATGCAGTGTCACATGAAAAGTGTTTAACTTCAATTGTACATTTTTTTGTTTTTTTTTACCAGATGGTGCATGGAAACCAGTCGCTGCTTTTCCCTGTACAGTTTTCACTCTGGGACAGTAAAAACAGACCTGTCCCAGAAAATCTGAAACATTGGTACTGTTCTTACTGGAACTAAGCAGCAGATCAGAATTTGATTTTAAAGTCAGTTCTTTGAAAGCATGTCAAGAAGTCTGGCTTGCATCAGCACGTTGAATGTCTATTATAACACCAGTTGTCATCAGAAGCACAATATATATACCTCCTAGTTTACCAAGAAAGTGACACATGCAAACAATAAGGTGGCAAAACCAAGCAGCAACTTCAGGTGTGGCAAAATAAAGCCAATCCCTTTAGTGTCCACTTGAGGCTGGTTGCAAAAACCAAGGATACCCATTTAGATCCCATATTAAAATGCCCATTTTAGCAGCAAAAATGTTTACAGTCTGGTTCAAAAAGTTTTCGGTCTTAATACCTAATTTCTGTATCTGTAAAAACTTCATGGAGGGGGAATTTTTCTATCTATTGGACTATATTTAGACCAAGACCAACATTCATTAGCATCATTAGCCACAATAGTGGGTGTGGCCTATTTAACTGACAGGGAGGCACATTGTAGCTGATGGCCAGGACACTTGACTTATGTATCTAAATCTCATTACTGACCTTTAACTGTCATCTTTTTTTCATGTTGTTTTCATCAATTGTCATATGTTAGATGATGACCTAGACTAGCTACATGTTTAATTAGCCTCCATATTGTTTGCCTGTTACTTGGGTGTTTTTATACTTGTATTTAACTTAATACAGAAAGGTAACACAGACCACCAGACAGAACAACATTTGGAACATGTAGGTTAGCATTTATGAGGGAACAAACACTATCCATCTGGGACTATTCACCAGAGACAATGTGTGCGTAGAACTGTGTATGTGTGTGTATAACCTAAAGACTTATACTTTAGAAGCCTTCTTATTTGTGTCTGCTACCCAGAAGTCCTGGTAGAGAACATGTGCGAGAGTTCCCCCGGCCTGTAGAGTAAGTTAACTGTCATCAATAAATAGCTGCCTGTGTGGTACTGTGGGCCACTGGGCGGGCAGAAATAACGAGGACCGAGGACCAAGCCAGATGGAGCTTCACACACACACACTGTCTCTGCTCAACGTCCTAATGGACAGCGTTTTGTTAAGGAGCAGAAAAAAAAACTTGGGTCCATTTTCTGTCAGTTGTGTTTACTTCCAAAAATAGAGGGATCTTTATTAGTGGTACAAAAATGCTGATGTGGAAATACTGCAGGATGATAAAAACATGCACATGGCTCAGCAGTCAGCATATTGTAACAGTCTGGAGCCTTGTAAGATCAGCATTATTTTCACCTCAGGAGATAAAATTACAAAGCAGTTTGTGATTAAATAAACTTATATAGTAAATCATTCAAGCAAAAATAGAAAGGGCTAAATAGCCTGTACATTGCAGGATCCCATAGCCCTTTGAACTGTCTGAAGACGAAAACATCTTTTTTAAAAAATGATGCCAATTTCTCACAGAATTTTACATAACTGAAGATGACTACACTGGATTGTTTTTGCCATAAGTGAACATCTTCCATGTTCATGTTGGCATTTATGAGCTTGCATGTTTGTTTTCGTGTCTGGAGCGTTGACATTTATGTTTGCAGAACAAATGGTTTAGTGGAGTGTACAAGCAAAGCCAGCTGTATTTCCCTGCTATAAAAAAAACAACCAAAAAAACAATCTGGTATCACCAGAGCACATTGTCTGAGTCACCCGAGTGTGTTTGCATGCATGTGTGTCTGACTTAAGCTTAAACTCATTGTGAAACGAAGGAAATTACATGAAAAAAACAAATGCACTGTGTTTCTGTGAGCGCTCTTATAAACTTTTGAACAGCAGCCACACAGTAGTCACAGAGCATGAAGTGAATGTGGGGAAGCTGGATGTGGTTATTGGATGCTGTAATACATTGCCTGCAGTGAGGGCAAATATTACATCAGACTGTAGTGCTCACACAACAAAAACGGTTAGTAGGAGCAACTATTTTTACCCAGCGAAAAGAACATTCTTTGTACAACCCTGTTCAGAGCAAACTATTGTTGTAGAAGGATGTACATTTGTGGTTAAATGATGTATCAGGTCATACCTCACAGGGTGGTGACAAAGCCAACATTTGCCTAGCACATACTTATTTGGATAAACATATAACATATATCAGACTTTCATAATAAAAGTGTCATTACTTTCATACCTGAGGTCTAAATCAGTGATTCCTGAAATCAAAGGGCACATCCACTAAATGCACAAACACGCAGTGAAGCAGCTCTCCAAACATCTGTTCACATGTCCCTGCAGAGGTAATAAATCAGGGGAGTTTTCAAAGGTTGATGCAAAATTAGAGCACACAAGAGAGAGAGTCCAACTCAAAGAAAAGGACTCTGTTGTTTTGAGAATTTTTTAAAAACAGACTTTTGTTTCAGTATGCAAACAGAAATAGTGCTGATTTCGGCGGTCACAAAGCAACAACAGGGTGGATTGTATCCAGGTATTTTCCTTTCTATCCTTGACTTGAAACTAACATCTATCAGGTCTAAAACAATCATGTGTAAATGTATGATTAATAAACTAAGCCTGATAAAGCTTGATAAAGTTGGAACCTTTGGCTAGCAAAAAGACGGACAAACAGGCTCTTACTGAAAGTTATGATGATTATGGAGATAATGTGGACCTGCCAAAACGGCAGCACAACTCTCACAGCTTTATTTCAATAATAGAAGTGACACATGCAGAGTGAAAGGTCAAAAATTAGCTTAAAATCTTTCATATATATTTTAGCTCTGAAGGGGAAGTTCCTCAGGCGGAATAATGGGGTAAATAGAAACCTCAGACATTTCTATTAAGTCTGTACTGAGGTGGAGTTTAGGCAACTTTGTCACAGCAGAGCATAGAAAAGTCTTACAAAGTAACAAGAAGGAGAGATGGTTTTTTTTTACTTGACAGGGATGGAGGAAGTGATGGATCACAGAAAGTTGCTGCAGAAGAATAGATCCTCATAAAGGGATGAAGAGGGAGTGACAGGGTGACATGGCTGGCTGTTGCACCCTCCTCCCTTTCCATTGGTCTTACACTGATGAAAGTGTCAGCAGCGAAGACAGTTATCTAGGAGGCACAGGAGGAGGGAGAGAAGCAGTAGGAGAAGAGGGAGGAGAAGAAATCGAGAAGAGAAAAGAAGAGGAAGGAGGATAAGACAGAGAGAGAGAGGAAGGGAGCTGAAAGAGAAGGAGGTAACCATGAGGATGAAGTGAGAGTGTAAGGGTGGGAGGAAAAGGAGGAACAGCAGGAGGCATAAACACTTCGAATGTGAATCATAGACATCTGGCAGGAACGGAGAGGTAGCGGGGAGGGAGGGGGGGATTGAGATGTGAGACATAAGGAGAGGTGACAGAGTTGGAGTGGGTGAGTGAGATGAAAGTAGGCAGACTGATGGAGGAAATGAGAGGCACATAGGGAACAAAATGCGGGAACTGAGAAATAAGCGACGAGCAGAGAAATAGATTGTAATACATGAAGATCAGCACGTTTATTCTCGTGTCCTTTTCCATGGCTTTCTTATTTATTTGGTTAGAGCTTGTGAGCGTGATGGGCTTCCCTACTCAAATGTGTTGCAGTGTGTTTATGCAAGAAAGCAAGCAGGAGGGAGGGAGGGAGGGAGGGAGGAAAGAGATTGAAATGTGACAAATCTTGTCAACTTGCTGTCCTCCCACATAATCTGCAGACGGCTTTTTCTGTCCAGTAAAAAAAAAAAAAAAGAAGTAAAAAAGACAGATTTCATTTTTCTACAGACATTAATGGGCTCTCAGATGGGGAGCTAAGAGAAGATTTTAGAGAGAAACAGTGAGTGACAATGAGAAGCCAGTTGCTTTCTTGGGGGTCTGTTAAGCAGAGTATAAGGAATTCACAGCTTTCCTGTATTTATCACAAAACACGCAAAGGTTTTCTATTGATTTCTTAGATTTTAACCTTATATAATACAGTCTGTCTTTTGCGTCAAATAAAGAGAAATGAGGCATGTTATGACAGCTTTGCATGAGTCACAATCAAACTTGTGCATCTTTCTTGTTTTGGGGAGTAAGAATACAGGGGCGTCTTAATTAAGAGGGTTTTCCCTGCAGGTTCTGCTTTTGATAAAATGCCTGTTTGAACTCAGTGAAATTCAGGCTGAGCTCCATTTGAAGAGCTTGAAAGGTTTGTCAAAAAAAAGTCAGATTTTTGGGAGCTTTTACCTGACAGTTTGCCTCGCAACAGATTTTATCCATGCATTTATCCATTGCCTTCCAACAACGTTTTCCAGCTCCCTCAGGAGGACCCAAGTGCTGCCCAGGCCAGGTGGGATATTTAATACCTCCAGGGGGGGCCTGGGTCTACCTCATTCGATGCCCAAATTAACCCAAAAGGCCCCTAATTCAGACTCTAATATATGCACAAAATAGTCTCTCCAATAAGGCATTAAAAGCCTGTCAATCAATCTTATCTTAATCCAATTTATTCCTCAAACTAAAATTAACAGGCATCAATGATATTCTTAGATCTTCAAAAATTTAGAAAAATGGTTAGTCTGAGTTAGCATATCAACTGAACTTGCTCTTGGAAGTTAAAAAAAATATCCCTGTTTATACTTAATTTAAATTACTAAGTGGGTCCAAAGAAAGTCAGGTTCGTCTCATATTTAGAGCGATTGTATCATAGTAGTTCTACAGTTGTAAATGCTCTCTGTGTCTGACACTGGATCATAATAACCTTTTGTTTGAGGATACATCAGAGTCTTTCACTATAAATCACTGTCACAAAAGCAGTTCATATGACAGCGGGACAACAAAACAATCTCACAAACAAACTCAAGCACCACTTGCTCCATAAATAAATCATTAAAAACTCAAAATAATCTCAACTCAAGTGGGCTGTGAGTTGAGATTATTTCTATCACGCATTCTCATTCCAAGGTCAAGAATAAACTCATATGGTCAAAATGAATTTGATAAGAGCAGTGGCGTCGCCAGCAGTAATCCTGTACGCACTGAGCACACATTTTATTACCGGTCTAACTTTTTTATATCAAAACTGAACTGTGACAATGGCAGATCCTGTGTTTACATTTTTTCCCCCTTTCTTTCCTCTCTTCTGTTGAGCTGCAGTCTGTGGCTGTGTCAACTCAACGTCATGACAAATACATTTGAAGGCATATGTTTTGTGCGTGACTTGTAGCAGTAACTGTCAAGGATTGTTAGACTATCAAAACCTTTCTGCCGCTGAACTGTGACGTTAGCTACCTGTCTGTAAAATAAGTTTATTGTGGGTGTGTTGGGAAACATTTTGTGGCAACACTTTACAGTGAAGCTCGGGTGCTACTAGCACATAGTCTGCTATAGTGCTGACAGAAGGCAGCAGCCTTCTGCTGAAGTCTGGGAGGAAATCTAAGATTGCAGATGCCTCTATCAGCGACTGTTTGCAAGCTCAGAAGACTCAGATAGTTTCCCCACACAGCAGCTAATATCCATAGTATGTGATACCTCAGCTTCTCCAGGTGAGGCTGATGAGCTACAAAGGGCATTGGACTCAAACTAAATATGTTGCAGGCTAGATTCAAGTGACGTTCCGACTTTTATTTTCCATTCCTCTGGATTATCTGATTATGATTATGATGATTGAATAATAATTATTATTATGGTGTATGATACTACAATAAATTGCTCCTATCAATTGGCTGTTTGTTGTTTTAAGGCCAGTTTTGGTTCATCCGAGTTTTGGTGTTGTGTAGATAACGTGCACTGGCTTTCTCTCTCTCTCGCTCTCTTTCAGTCACTGTGATTACTTATGTGTGTGGTAACCGAGAAGATAAAGGTGTCCTACATGCATTGGAATGGTTCTTGTGCGTGCTATGAAATGTAATCCTGCCCGTGCCACTGCGTAAGAGTGTTTAAAGCTCAAGAGGTTCTAGAATTTGCATTGTGCTCTACATTTGCTAGTATGCAGACAGGCAACTTTGACAACATTTATTGATGGAAACAAATAGATTCCCTACTCAATGAACCAGCTATAGGTCGATCTTGTTGTAATGAGGGAAACGTAAAAATAAATAGTGACTTATTATTTTATGGAACGACTGGTACCTGTGTTAGAATGTCTGTAGCGATAAAACCAATAAAAAGTGTGAAACAAAAGATTCAAATGTTTTGTGTTTTCTAATCAGAAGCTGCTGGAGATAAGGTTTGGGTTTAAGCATTAAAATATTTGGTAAAGAAAAGTAATCAAAAGATCGGAGTAAAAGTTAAAAGAAAAAAAACATATAGCCTACAGTTTGAAGGAAACAGAATGTAAACAGTTGATGTTGAACTTGCCGAGTCTTTTTTCGGACACGAAAGGGTTTTAATTCACCCAACCAAAGGAAGTCCTTCTCAGGCAACAGTAAACCGACAAATATATTTGAAATTTTGGAAATTTGAACCAAAAGCATATATTTTAAAGATTTTGAAATTCTTATTCAACACTATCGCACGTGATAAAAAATGTGTATCTGTATCAGCTTCTTTAAAGTATTCATGGAGGCTAAAATTTTGGTTAAAAAAAAATGTTTTTGAAGTCGTATTAATTGAACAACTTCTTCTGGAGTCATAGCTAGTAGACCCTTGGGTTAAAAAAAAAAAATGTTCGGCCTGTGTAGAAAACTCAAACAGTGTGGCCATAGCGGCTTGTTGTGAAATTCAACGTCTCCCCCTGAAACAGAAAAACCTTCTATGTTCAGACAGACCCCTGTTTAACCTACTGGTAAGAGATAGTACAACTTGGCTGACATGCAACATTTGGTTACCATAAAATATAAAATATGTTGTCAGCACTTGATAGTGTGTCGAAGACAAACAACTATTAGGTCAAGAGTGAAGTACACTGTGCGACTGTACCACACCCTGATGCCTTCTGAGGTGGTCTGTTAAGAGTAAAAAGGTCTTCAAAAGTTACTCTGAACTGTTTAAGGCTCTTTAACCAAATGTAGCGATTGGACAGTTTGTGGGATTTGGGTTTTGTTGTAATTATAATACAACTTTTACCTGCTTGAATAAAGGAAAAGAAAATGAAGGGAAGCAGCTCTAATGACTGCAGATGCTGCACACAAAAGTGATAGTGGTACTCGGGAACTATTTGTTGGTGTATTTCGCATTCTGTCTTCAATTGTGGAAGCCAGCAATTATCTTCTCAAACAGTTCTGTGAAGCTTGCGCACATCCACCGGTTAAAAATATATTTTCTTCCACTAAACAAGGAAACTGCCCATCATCCAAACGATGATAAGTACCGTGGCAACCATTTCTGCGAAGGATTTATCAATAAATACCATGGCAACATGTCTTCAGTAGTATTCCTGCTGTGTGGAGTTACATGATTGCTACATCAATGGCAATCTCTAAGGACACTGAGCAGTCTTGTGACTTTGAATTGTTGATAACCAAATCAACATTGCATTCTTTGTAGTAACCAGCCCCTTGCTACACAAACACATACACTTTAAGGTGTTTGGGACACACAAGTCCCATGCAGGCTCATAAAAACAGATTAAACTATGATGGATCAGGAAATGTGCAACACCAGTCAGATAAACAGGGCAAGGTTATGAAGAGGAGGAGGAGAAAGGGATGATAATGACAAGAAGATCTTTTGTTTCTCGTTTATTTTCTTAGTCCTGCACCCACCAAGCTTTCTTCCTCCCCCTGACTGTTTTCCCTGCCATTATGCACACACTTAAAATGTGCACCCATACACACACACACACAAAAAGCTCAAGGCACAAACCACCTACACTTTAGTCATTGTTCTCTCGCTCTCTCCCTCACTCAATGCGGTTTTAATTTTCCAAATGCTTAGGCTTTAATTAATAAGGGAAAGGGAGAAGCCCTTAATTGAAAGCATTCCTGCGAATATCAACTACTACTCCTGAGGACTGCTCCATTTTCTCACTGTTAACAACACAACGTCCAACCACATCCTTATACTCCGTGTCTCTCTCCCAAGTTGTACTATGAAGTAACTGCACTCCAAGTGTATTTCTGTGGGACTTTCTGTGTTGAAGGAATTTGTTCAAAACAAATACTTTCTTACATTGTGCAGGCATATGGGTATTACATGTATTACTTAAAAAACAAAGGGTTGTAGATATTGAGGTATCTCATGAGCTAGAGTATAGATTCGATAAAATACCCCAAAATGTATTAAGTCAAACACCAGACAACAGTATAGGATGAAATAATAGCTCCAAAAGCAGCTGCAGAAAACTGACATAGCATGAAAACACATTTTTGGCCCAGCATAACCTTACAGCAAATTTCTACAGCAGCTGATCAAACTGGAGCAGTTCAGAGTTGAAACCCTCACACACACACACACACACACACACACACACACACACACACACACACACATCCCCCCCCCCCCCCCCCACAGACTAAGAGGATTAGTGCTGAACATCATCCGTCGTCCGCAGACAGACCAAAGTCATTCTTGACTTTAAGAAGGACAATCTCAGTATTGTGTGCTCTGAGACCTGATTGGCCCTTTTGTACATTGGCCTATTGCTCTTTGAGACACTTTCAACTCTGCACTGTTAGCAGCTGTGCCAGAGCTGCCACACTGGCTGGAAATGCAAACTTTCATTTGGTTTCCACTCACATGCAGCCCATTTTCTCAGTAATTAGAAATTTCAATAAATTTCAGTCTCACAAAACAAGTCAACCGATATGAGTGAGATGAACATGAGTGCATGATAGTGGGTTTTGTACAGGACTAAAGGGGTTTTGAACACTCTGAAGTGGCAAAAACTTAAAAGGGCCCTCTGGGGGACAACAGCTTGAAACAGAAACCCAAGCCGACCTGCCAACCAGCAGCTTTGAACCAACAACCTTTTTATTGTGAGGCAATCGTGCTGACAACCAAACCACCCTCCTGCTCTGTAGTAATTTATTTTTCCATTACACTATTCAAATTCAACATTGTGTTGTAACAGACTCCAACGTGGGGAAGCCAGAACAAGCAAGCTCCAAACACAGGGCTGTAACCCATGGACGTGAAACCACAACTTTGTTGGAAAAATGACTTTGCTGACCTCGACAAGAATGTGCCACAAAGCAGCATTCATTATTTCCATAGTTTACAATAAAGGCCCCCATCGAGGATATTCAAACTTTTTGCTGTGAGGCTACAGCAATAACCACTACATCTCTTGTCTTTATACATTCTCTGTAACTGAAGTCCCAACATTTTCACCGCTATAATAAACTCTACTACTCTACTACTTTACCCCTCACTATACTCAAGTGGTTCAACGCCACAATAAAAGTTTGATAGCTGATTTAGGCTACTTACAGTCCAAATGTTCTTTCATTTCATAATTTGTGATAACACTATTTTCTTAACTTTGCTTTGTGTACTTTGGTTCAAATTGGTTCAATCAATTGTCTTTGTTGTTTCTTACCTTACTGCTGTGCTCTCCTCACTGGTTTGGCAAAAGCTTCTTTTCAGGGCATTCATTTAGTTGCATTACAGCCATCTTCCCTTGGGTGGAAAGGCAAAGAAGTATGTGATCTGACAGTAATTATTATTATGATAATTATTTAGGCTATATATTTATATGATACAACTTTTACATTTCTCTATCGCTGAGCTGACAGAGCTGAGCTGTTTGAGCAAACATCAGCTGCTTAAATCTACCTGGCTGTTTCACATCCCTGAACAGGCCTAGTGGACGACCTGTAACTGTTAAGGTGACAAGACCTAAACAACAACCTGTTTTTAAGATGATTTCACAGTGAGACAGCAGCTAGTCGCACCCGATGATGCGAGATACCTTCAGCTGTCTGACAGCAAGTGAAGATATCACATACTGTAGATCGTTTATGATGTGAAAGACTCACCACTTTGTTTTTAAATAGCACAAAAACGACACTTATTCATAAGTATTCAAGGTCATGATTTTCAATAACAAACGAAGGCAGAGTGGTGCCTCTTCCTTTAATAACACTATCTTTGACCAGGACAGGTGTAACTTTGCCAACAACTACTAGGAGGAGGAGGCGATATCTGATTTATGTTAGCTACATCAACAAAACTTGACAGTGACGGATAACATGCTGGTAGTTGTTAAAACTAATTTAGGCTGTCTTTAGTTTGACAGTTGTACAGTTGAAATTGTATATTTGATATGAAGACAATTAGTCTTTCACTAACTAATGGCCTCCTGAGGTCTGTAGCTAAGCCTACTCTACTTGTTACAACATAGGCTTACTGTCCATCCAAAAACAAGTCAATATTTCTTTCAGAAATACCTTTTTAGTTAGTAGGCCATATGAAATCAGTCATGCTTAGCCTATCATTTCATTTACAACACCTGCTCATACAGCCTTTTATAAAGAAAAATAACCTGAGCAGAGTACTATCCTTTGCTCCAGGATGTTCTCTTTTCTTTGGAGGGAAATGTCTGTGTGTGTCCACTCTGACTAACCAACTGGAAGCCCAAAGCAATGCTGATTTGGCTTACAAAGGTAAGTTTGCTTTGCTTATGCCTGCAAACATAGACATCTGGGATGTCTGATTATTCTTTTTTTTTTGTGTGTGTGTGTGTGCTTTGCAATATGGTCGCTGTGTATTTCTATAAATCTTTGTCCATGAACTGTGCTGTGTTGTTTACATATTCTAGTTGTCTCATGCTAATTTAATCTTGTCGCAGACTGGTTGTTGGATATCAGATATCAGTGTCTGCCTTTTAAGAAAGATATAGTGGCCTATTGTGTTGGCTCAAGTCATGGTTGTAATTTTTGTGTCTGCTTGCTGTGACCGTCTTTATTGGAGTAGCCTATTTTATGCATTTGTTTTCATTTCGACTAACTGTTTTGTTGTGGTTTATTTTTCGGCTTCTATAATGTTCCAGTTTTTCAACGCATCTTTTCAATATTGACTGCTGGTGTTGTAATCTGGATTTCCTGTCTGATAGATGCAAACTTGGCATAATGATAAACAATTGTTTGAAATGCACCAATTGTAAAATTCAGGGCAGATAGCCTTGCCAGTATTTAAAATAACAATTCAGCTGATTCTGATAACAATGTTGTTGTTTTTTTCATACCTTCTATTTTCAGTGATGAGCAAGCTATCTGTAAAGTGTGTACTAAGCTACTAGTTACTTAAACTTAGCTTCACTACTCAAAAGAGAAATATAACAAGCTGAGCTACAGCAACATATCAAAGGATGTTTTATTAGTTAATTTATTTACTATTTTTATTGAACTAATTTAATACAATATTTTTGTACTTAAAGTTGGACTGCCTTGAACTGAAATAATAAGCTTTATCTACATTTGAAGCAAACAACTTTGGCCAGCTACTGAAAGTTAACTTAACTAACCTATGATTTAGTTTGAATTGACCAACGGACACATATCAGCTACTGACATCAGTGCATGCCACATTATTTGAGGATGGGCTGATGTCTGTAAACAGTGTCATCATGGGCTGATGTTCAGCTGATACATCGGTGTATCCCTAAAAAAAAGAATGACATTCAAATGTTAATTGTTATCATGCAAACAACAAACTAAGATAATCACTGTATGGCTTTATAATTTTAAAAAAATCAAGCAGACAATGTTATTAACGTTTTCCTCCTGAGCTTAACATTAATTCAGCATTTTGTTTTGATTGCTCCTATTCTGTGGCTTGTCCTGCTCTGGCGTCCGCTGCACCTGTTCTCAGTCTTTACCGTGGGATTGTTTACTGACGGCCATCTGCAGCTTATCTTGGCTTGGTCCCAGCCATTCATCTGTGATTTGTAAGAGAATAATCTAAGTGCAATGCAGTTTGTGTGTCTGATCCTGCTGCTGCAAGTCAGATGGACCGTTGGATTTAGATTGTTCTGTATCAGAGGCCTAAATCCTTCATTTTCTGCGCTGCTTTGATGTTGTTCTTGTGGGAAGTATCTCCATTACCTTTCCGTAATGTCTGCTGTTGAACCCTGTTATGTGGTTTGTAGGTTGTTTTTTCATCACTGTGGGATCACTGCGGGATCTCTGCTGAGCTTGTGGATAGTGATACATTCAGATATCATTTTTTACATGTCGTATTCACATGAGTAGTCTTTGTCTGTGTATTTATAATATATATTATAGTATTTATATGTGTGATACAGTCAGCAAAGTTTTAAGATAATAGTTTAGGCAATCGATCAATGTTTTACAAAATTACAGCACGCACCTTTTTACATTTTCACCTTGATGTATATTTCTTCTAACAACATTTGAGTCAAATTGACATATTTATATAGCTCTTCTTAAAATAAAAAATACATGCATCCCTGAAAGCCACTTAAACACTCCCCTTTAGTAACCAATGGGTGATGTCACTGAGACTGTTTGTCCATGTTTGTCCAACATGTCCATGTTTCTGTCCATGTCTATGATCCTTACAAGTCCAGTTGGATCTTGACCATGGTTGCTTTATAACATTTGAAATGTATTTTTAATCAGAGCAATACTTAGTCCTCTTCAGAGGAGTAGCTTAGTTTCGAAGTGAGGAAATCTAGCCTTTGTTTAATACTCAAACTGATGGATGTTATGTAAAATGAAACACTTCTGCTCTCTCTTGTTCAGTAAGAAGGTCAGATGGCACAATTTCATTCATTACAAAGCCAGTGGAAGGTTTTTGATATGAATGCAAGCTTGAGTCAAGTCAAGTTTTTTTTTGTCATTGGATGGGTTAAACAAGCATCTAAAAAATGTAAAATAGAGAGACTCACTCCCCAAAGAAGCTAACAATAATTTATTATATAAAGGGTCTTATGGTGTATGAATTAAGCCGGGACAGCATCTAAATGACAGATGGAGGACTAAAAGTGAGATGCTTGCTCGTCTGGGAATGGTTTCAAACCATTCAGCACAGCAGTGCACTCAGAAATAATAGATAGGACCCCATTAGCGGGGGAGCTCTGGGTGATGTTTCTTACTTTTTCATTTCTTTTTTTTAGAGGAAAAGTAGGGGGAAATACAGTAAAAGTCTTTTCTGAATTCTCAGGGAAGGTTTGAAGTGGGAGGAGCTGAGAAGTATGAGGCAGAAACATTCAAAATACTCCACAACTGTGGGCAAGTTTTTTTTTTTTCAATGATGATGCTTTTCTATTTACACCTTGACCTTGAAGTGTGTCACTAAACTGGACTATACTGATGCCTGACCGGTGTCTAACCTTTGAGATCTGATGGATTCTAATGCAGTCAGGGTTTTTTTTGTAGATGTCTAAAAATCATCTTAACTAACTAGAAAAAAAAAAAACCTTTGATGTGCTGCAGAAGACAGTTGCCCCGGGGTCATTGTTCAGGTAAACCGCTCACAAGCACATCCTCTCGAGGTCTTGATGTGAGATATGACTGCTAGCTCAAGTAGCCACTTATTTATATCCAAAAAGTGTTTGCTGTAACGTATTCAGGTCAACCATTTCCAAATTCATAGTAAAGATACAAGATAGTGCTATCTGCTAGTTCTTGCATTGGAGGTAATTTCGACATGATTTGTTTGTGTTTTTTTTTGCATTTTTTGAGTCACTATTTGAAAGAAGCAACACATCAGCAAGAATCCTCAAGATGATTGTCTGCTAAGCTGATCTCTTTATGTCTCGCATTAAAAGTCACATTTTTGCAAACAAAATTAAAGATTTGTAATTGTCAGAGGTTATATTCTTGAATATTGTCTTGGAAGACATTGTGCTAAAAGTTGCTTATTTATTATGACTTTTATATCACAAGAGAAACAAATGCTTGTTGGTTTATCTTTGGCAGTACTATTATAAGTTACCATTGCATTATAAAGCCAGTTTCAATAGCAAACATTAAGTGCAAGTAGTTGGTGATGTTTTGCCCTGTACCCGTTTCATTCCAGCCAGCCTGTAGGTGGCAACTACAGCACAAGCAAAGACCTGACCGGAAACAATTACAGAAAAAAAGTTTACACCAAGAACTGCTGGAAGAGTCCAGAGGGAATGTGAGGGAGAGGTGAGGGGTTAAACAGGTTACAGTCAAAGTAATTGGCAGTTATGTCTACAGGAAGTCTCTACTCTCATGCAGTGTCTGGAGAAAATCAATAGTGAGTGAGTGATAGAAGGTCTACAAATGCATGAGCACATGTGTTCCACACAGGTATTTTCACACAGCCAGGTTTTTTCAATGTTTTGGGACATGATTGCATTGATATGCAATGCTTATATTCATTTCTGGATATCAAATCAAAAATTCAAATAAAGAATACTCATGATCTGACAAATAAGCAACATTAAAAAAGCCAAGAAAACAGTGAAGTAAATTTAGCAAAGAATATTTGAAATCAGAAATGGCTAACATTGGGAGAAACATGATCTATTCAGACGACGATAAAATATACTTACTATGATCTTACTGAGAATGGCTCAGTAAAGGGAAGTGACAAGTAGGAAGCAAGAGTTGAGCTAAATTGAGTAGTGCAGTATCCCTTTTTGACTCGCAAATAACACACAAAAGATGTGGATTTGCTGAATCAAGATGATTGGATGAGATTAATTCCGGTGTCGCTCGAAGAAGTGATGGAGTTGGAGCTTCTTTCTCTGTGCTGACAATTTTCATGGAGGAAAAAAATGAGGAGAAAAACATTGACAGCCAAGTACAGTACAGAGTGGCTTCAAAGAGTGGCTGGAGGACCTGGCACAGGAACTTGTTATCCCGGTGACAGCAAGAATTGCTCCTCAACCAACAGTACCTGAGGGAGCCATATCTGAGCATGACTGAGAAACTCTCTAAAGAGAAACACTGCAGGGAGTTACACTGATGTTCATGCCAGTGGGATCATCTGAGTACAGACAGTGCAAAGACTCTGTGTGGATCTTACTCTGGCAAGAATGTCCCTAGATTTCTTATACAGCGTTGATAAAATACACTGTATTCACTGTCTTCAAACTATGAGATGCAGATATCATCCTACCAGTGAGTGGCTGTGGCTCAGTTGGTAGAGTTGTTGCAAGACACTTAACCCCAAGTTGCTCCCGCTGCTTCAGTGGTGGTGCACTATATAAGCTCAAGTCCATTTACCACTACCAGCTTGTTCAACTGATCTTCATAGATCTATCTACTGCAAAGGCTGAGAAATGAAGTTGTAATCGATGGTTTGTTGGATGGTAATGTGTTATTAAAAACCTCTGGCCTTAGGTTGTAATCTTTATCTAGAGGGCACTAGCTGAAATTTACGAAACACATCCACGTTCACACATTCACACCTGAAAATTGTCCTGCTTATCTCCTTTTACATATTATAAGATGAGACATCTTTTAGGTGGGGACAGAAATAGAAACACTTTGGAGGACTGTTCTATGGTACATACCATGGTACATACTGTAGTATATGAAGAAACACTGAGTGGTATGGACACCTCATGTGTATGATGGTTAATTGTGGCTCATATTAAGTATGCCCTTTTACATTGTTTATAGATTCATATTAGTCAATGCAATGTCGACCTAGTTGAGTTGGAGCAGACAAACTTGGAATCCTATCCATCACACAGAAAATAATACAACCCACTAGTAATGTTGGTGCCAACATTTAATCATTTAGTGTTCTAATCAGGCAGATCAATAGTATGAGACCACCAATTAAGATTTGGAACCTTCTCCTAAAGGCACTGGACTGCTTCCATGAATTAGAATTGTATATTGTGTTCACTGTTTTTCAGTATTGCATATAACATTAACATGCTGGATATTATAGATGTTGGCAGCTTCTAAACATTTTTTCCTACGAGTGTGTCTTTTTTTCAGAATTGATGTATTCATACAAACAGACAAATTTACAAATGGCTGGATGTATACTCTTTCAGGATTGATTTCGATTTGAATTACAATAAGGACAACTCTTGTTACTTTCTTTCTGAGTTCCATCATTGTTATATCACTGTTTGTCATAATATTCAGAACTAGCATGGTGACAATTATGCCTGAAAAGTGTCACTTTCATTCAGATGTGTTTGAATTAATGTTGACATCTCTTTCAAGACTGTTTGGTTGAGGGAAGGTTCATTAAAAATGCATTTAGAAACACAAATATTGTTTCTGTGGGCGCACAGTGCAGATAGAGAGGCTTCACTGATTTAAAACATTAATCCAGGGTGATGAAACATTTAATAAAGCTGCAGCAAGACTCTAAAACTGATGAAAACACATCGACACTCTTGATTTAAAATGCACACACAGCAGATGATGAAGACATAAACTGTGTGTTCAAAAGTCACTTCTAAGATTTCCTTATGTAAGCCTCTGCTGCTGAAATGTTAAAAATACCTGTACGGGTTTCCCTTTTTCGTTCAAATACACATTCAACCCTTTAAATCTGCAATAGTTAGACTTGTCCATTTACAATTATATGTTGACATACTGAACAAAGGAACCTCCCAGTATGGTGGAGTGTATTCGAAGAAAGAATAAAGGAAGCTGTCCATAAAGGTAAAAATGTGAATTAATTTGATGAAAGTTTTGACCTGAAACAGACAGAAATTCAATTTTCCAACAAATCAAAACTAGATCAAGCAGAGTATAGGCCTCTGGTTTCAAAGCTGCAGGTCCTCTTTGGCTCCATTGCGGTTCCATACTTTGACCTTGGTCCTAATTAGAATCAGATATATGCCTATAATGAGTGTAATGAAGCCTGATGGAGTTATGGCAGCGACAAGGCGGCTGGTGTTAAATGGTGCTTACAGGAAGGTAGCTGGTGTAAGGCATGTGAGCTGGCGCGTGATAGATGCAATGCGCTTGGCTGGTGATCGGAACAAAAATCCAATCATATTGTGGGAATATTTCGCTTGCATTCCTCTGGAGAAAGAATGCAGTGAAGAACAATGTGTGGATCAGTTTGTTTGAAACATTTGCATTTCACTGAAGGTGTCTCATTTCTCAGTTTTCCGCTTGTTTCACAAAATCTATCACTGTTTTTTTTTTTTTTTTTTTTTTAGGAGCTGTGCTTTATTCCTTTTTTTTATAAATCTTCCTTGCTCTCTTCAGTTTTTTCTCTTGCTGAGTCTCAACTCTTCAGGGATTCACACAGAGAAATCAATTTTGCTTGGCCTCTTTGCCTTTGGAAGGGAACACAGGCATGTATAAATATTCACATGCGGCTATTTCAGATCCTCAGCTTAGGGACTGAACTAGTGGATGAGCTGTTCTTCTGTTTGATCATGAAGCCTGTATACATGGGCCTCTATGGATGATTTCTCCCTCTCTCCCTGTCCATACCTCTTTTTCTCAGCTCTTTCCTCGCTGCCTTGTTTTCTCCTTTAATACCTTTCCTCGCATACTTTTGATCGTCCTCAACATGTACTTTATATCTTCACTTTCTTTTGCCTCCTATTGCCTTCACTCTTTGTCCTCTTGTGCTTTCTTTTTCTTCTCTTCCTCTCACTCCTCTCCTGTCAATTTATCATTGAATCCCATCCGTCTTTGCCTTTATCCTTCCTCACCTCCACACTTATCATGTTTTTCATAAACTTTGTTCATTGCTTTAACTGATTTACATCTACATTCCTTTTCAACTGGGTATCTTTCCGACATCTTCTTCCCTTTATCACTTCATTTCTTCATCCCTCTACTTCTTTAATGAGACTCTGGCTTGATTTATGATTCCCTTTATTTTTGTTTTTTAAATCTCCCTTCCTTTTTTTTAATTCTTAGTCTTCCTTTCCTCAATGCTACACTCATTTCTTGTTTCTTCTGTCCTTCCACTCACTTGGCCTTGAACGCTCAACATCATTGGTCTTTTTTTCCATTGTTCTTAAAAACGTGCATTATTTATATACCTTTTAATTTTGAGTCTCTTAATAATGAATGTGCATTTCCCATGGCCTCTTCTAGAGACTGCTTCATATTTCACATTTTACCAGAGCTCATGTCTATAGTACACACATCTTCTGTCTTTTCATAGGTTGATATAGACTGAATACAAGGCTTTGGATAGAACGCATGCTGTGATTGGCTAGCCATATTATTATTGCCCCTCCCGGTCCCCTGGCTGCTGGTCTGTTTTGGTACTGATAACTGCTTCATGGACTTCTTTGGTAGATATCTCCAACCCCCTGCCTTTAAATCCTTGTGCGTTACTTATTCCCCCTCTCTCTCTCTCTCTCTCTCACTGTCTCTTTCTCTTTCTCTCTCTCTCTCTCTCTCCCAATTGTCAGCTTAGTTTTACAAACCGAGCAGTGATACTGTCTCTCAGAGGCACACCTCTTCCCCTGCCCTGGCCAGCTGTCAGACTGGATCTGCCTGACAATGGCGTGACAATGGGCATCCTTTGTGAACCGGTGGACTCGCGTCACACATCTAACACACAAACACATACAGAAATAGAGCATTTCAATGCTGCACAGTGTTCACATGCATTAACGTGAACACTGTGCAAACAATTAAAGTAGACTTGGCATAGGCTAGCGCTCTGTTTGACCTCACCTTGACCTCACACAAGACACATCCCTCTCTCCCTCACTGCTAACACAGCTCGACAGGTGTGTATGTGTGAGTGGGTTTTTGTGTGAGTGTGTGCGTGTGTCATTCTGATATATATTTCATACAAGTCTGCTGAGTGCACAAGTTAAACTAGGACATGAAGCAGGCCAAAATATACCCTGGTTTAATGTGGGCGTGTTTTTCTCCCAGTAATAGATGAATTTGTGTCCTTATTCCATTACCATTTTTAATTTTTAACCATTTTTTTCTCTTTCATTTCATGACTTTATCACGAAGCCTTGGGACTCTTTTTTGAGGTCTGTCTATTAGCCATTCACACACATACATTCACCAACACACAGATGTGCATATGCGCTAACAAAAGGGAAGCAAACAAACAGACCACCTCAGCCGTTTGAGGACACTTTCTGTTTAATGTTATTTATAAACAGCTTTTGAGTCTGGCATTGTTTGATAACCACATACAAAACATTTGGGTTGCACAAATGAAGAGAGGAGTGGAAAGAATAAGGAGGAGAGGACGGAGAAGATTGAGAAGAAGGAGAAGAATAGGTAGACAGACTGAAAGAGAAGGGGTGGGTAAAAGAGGGAGGAAAAGACAGGATGAATAGGAGGATAGGAAAGAATAGAGGAGGTGCAGGAGGGGGCAAGTGCAGTGTACGGCTTATCTTGAATGAGTCAGCAAAACCAAAAAGGCAGAACTGAAAAAGTATTAAATAATGATAATGATCACATTAAATAAAAAATTAAGTTCCAGCCCCAAGCTCCCTGTTTATTTTTTTTAGGGAACTACAGAGACACAATGGAACATTTCTCTTTTTTTTTTCTATCTTTTTTTTTTTTTTTTATACAAAAAAAAATCATCCTCACAGGAATAAACAGACACAATTTACATCACCTCTGGGTTCACAGCAGCACAAACAAGTTCACCAGTAGGGGTCTCTAATCCTACATTTCATGAGAACGACACCAGTGACAGGCTTCTGTTCATCCCCGACATTTAGATAGACATGAAAAGATGTGGCTCAGCAGGAAACACAAACATGCAGGGTACAAAAGTGGTCCCTGCTCTTGGCTTCCTATCCAAACTGCACATTTTTAGGTTAACAGCAAACCAGATGAATAATTTTTGTGCTTTCTGTCAGCATGTCAGGAATTTATCTTTTAGCTTAGTCATCCAATGCACACAAGGGCAACCCCTTTTAAAAGTAGAACTTGTATACTTGTAATGCTTTAAGACTACGAGAGAGTTTTAGCATCAATAGTTAAGGTATCAGGATGGCTTTGTAAATCTCTACTGGTTTCCATCTCTACAGGATTTGCAATCGAGCACTTGAGAGTGAGTGACTGGAATGGTCCGGGTCAAAGATCAAAACATACACAACATATTGTGCTCTGCTGTGGGATTTGAAAGCCCTGAACTTAACAAGGGTTAATGGTTGCAGTGGGAGAGGACCACTGTGAAGGTGACTGGGCTTTGTTAGGGGTGTGTGCTTGAACCACTCCAGTTCATATTGGGTAGTGTTACCCACAGTCTTTTCTGTTCTTTGTATTTCCTGACGAAGAATCCCAACACTGAGAAAAAGGATTTTCTCAGACGTAGCAGCATTAAAATCCAACTCTCCAATCAGGGCTTAGAGGATGTTCAGTCCATCTGTTTGGAGCACACTAAATACACCAAAGAGAACAAAAATAAGAACTCCAGTAGCAGGTTGTCATTTCCGTTCCCCTTTTTCTTTCTGTGATGATCATCAGAGATTCTGAACTGCTTTTGTTATCCAGTTCAGCAACTGATTAGACAATTGCAGGTGATATATTGCAAAGTTGTTGTGGTGCAATGTTGTATTCCTCCCCGATTAGGACCTTTTTTTCCCCCCAGCATTCAAAACCCTCCTGTGACTTTTTGGATTGAATCTTCTGTTTTTGAAGGATATATGTTTGTCCTTTTAGCCAGCACAGCATTGCAAAGAAACTCACATACAGGTTTTGGGGTCAGAAGTTCTTGGAGCAAAGGCTATGGCCTCAGCTTTTCCTTTTCCTCCTTCCGTTGACCTCTTAGGCTTGTTGGGGCCTTTTTTTTTTGTAGCCTGTGAGAGTGAATGAAACCATCCGCTTTTTTTGTCCTCTTTGGCTCACTGGCTCTTGTTAGGCACTCTTGCTAATCTAGTGTCGTTCTACCTGCATGGCTTTAGTATTTATTGTAAGTGGACACACACTCGTACAAAAAACAGAAATCTTCACATGTTCACTCACTCACTCATTTTAACTGACTGTGACCAGTTGGCTCTTATAATGATAGGTCAGTTCTGAATGGCTTTTAAGGGCAATGATAATGAAAGAGTAATGTTATGTATAAAGATGTGTCACATCTCCAATGGTGTTTTTTTCACAGTCTCGTCTCTCGACTAAACGTCAAGCATAGTGTGATGCCATCAAGTGGGTCCACCTTACTGTGCGACATGTCAAAATAAAACCACTTTGATGATATATCGTGTTAGAGTTTTTACTGCTAAAGCAATGACTCATGTTACTGCCACTTGTGTCTGCAGTGTTTTGGATCTTAAGGTGCTGTTGAGTGATTAGTGTGACAGTTAAGAATGACTGTGCCTCTGTCTCAGCATGAGTGACAGATGGATGGTGAGCTGAGAGAGCAGTATTGTGTGAAGAGGGCTAAACATGGAGAACGAGCCTTGAACTATTTTGATTTGAATTGTGTATTCTTCTTGTAATCATTTGAATAAATCATTGGCTCCTTATTTTATGTGGCTGTACAGTTTGTTTTTTAAGTTCATCAATTTTGTGAGGCAATCAGTGCCACGCAGAGAGATGTAAAGTTTTTTTTTTTTTTCCTGTTGTTTCCCTTGGTGACATCATCAAAGAAATGGGCTTTGCTAAATTGATTTCCCTGACTGCCTTTATTGTGACTCGTAAAGACTCCTGCCACAATACCACAGGGATACTTCGACAGTAGATATTTGATAATGTTCTTTGTACAGAGTCATGTACACACACACAGTTTTGCATGTGCCTCATTTAAAGAGCTGGGGCAGAGTGGTTCAGCAGAGTGAATCCATTGGCTGCATCACCTGCAAAAACGTGTCCACTCCCTTTCTCAGCGTAGGATCACCGAGATGAGTGATAGCAGCAGAGTTGATGGTAAACAGAAAATAGAATCTGCAAAGGTGGACTCTGCTCTGTTATTTGCTCTCTGGACCCCACTTGGTGGGCGGACAGAAGTTCTGGGGATGCACTTGTTCTTCCTTCTTGCAGTTCCAGAAATGCCATATTTACCTGCCTCTGGAGAATAGTCCTTCTCACCTTCCACCTGGTGTACCTGCACCTCATTGAGCCCGCCCTTTGCCTTACGCCCCCTGCGAGTACAGTTTCTGCGACCTCCCTTTGGCGGCCGTGGCAGAGGCGAGGGCGAGGGCAGGCTGTACTGGTCCCCGTGGGGCAAATATGGCCGCTGATGGTGGTTGTGATGATTCCTGTGACGATTCAGATGGTTCAAAGACTCTCCGTGCTCCATCTCCCTACCAGGGCCACCATGACCATGACCCTCGACCGACAAGCAACTGGGCAGCTCTTCTTTCTTCAGCTCTTTCAGGTCCTTTCCAACCAGCTCTGGTGGTGACACACACACAAGAGAGGAGGTGGAGCCTCTGAACCTTCTCAGCCAATCCCAAAGTGACAGGGCCTTACAGTCACACTCCCAGGGGTTGTTGTTAAGTCGTAGATACTCCAGGGCTGTCAGTAGAGTCAAGCTGGCACCAGATAGCTCAGTCAAGGAGTTATTAAACAAGTACAGTGTGGTGAGGCGTCGCAGGTCATGGAAAGCCTGTCGATCCACCCACTGGATTCGGTTCTGGTGGAGTAGAAGGCGGTCTAAGACCCCCAGACCACGGAAAGTGTTCTGGCGTAGACTCCATAGTCGATTGCCATGTAGGAAGAGATGACTGAGGTTGAGCAGGTCAATGAACAGGTCGTCCTCCAGGAATTCCAACTGGTTGTCCTGTAAGGGTGAAGAGGAAGAAGGCAACGTTAAGACTAAGGCTCCAGCATTTGCAGCAACTATCTTTAGTCCAGCCTCAGTTTAAGTATAGTCACACTAAACTCCTACATGAGTCTAATCATTTGACACTCAAGATTTAATATCTTTTTGGGTCATTGTAATATGGAAACTTCAGAACACCACAAAGTCAGAGAAAGTACAGGTATGTGTACCACAAGATCCGAGCACCAAGGAGCGTCTCTCCCACCAGCTGTTGAATGTTATCAGCCAAAGATTCAATCAGAGTGGAGGACAGCAGAACAGGTTGTAAAAGAATGTAATGTTACCACATTCTGGTTCAAATGTGGCTTAGCCAACCTCAATGACAGTCATCACCGAAGTGTTGGGGAAGCTGACAGTTTGGAGTCATGCTGTCCTGCCTCACACTGTCCAATGTCATACTTCCCTTTTATTCTAACACCCTTTTCCACTTCAATCAAAGCTAGTTATTTTTCAGTTTTCAGTTAGTTGGTTAAGTTAGTCACACTGTTGTTACTGCATTGCGGGACAATCAATTACGTAGTTTATATTTAGAGAGCATAAATTCCACTGGCTGTGGTCATTAATTCAGGACAAAATATATAATAAAGTACTTTCAATTTGTGTTCCTAAAATATTCAGTACCATTGATAAGTCAGACATGTGGTATCCATAGAATATGCAAAAACTAGTAGAAGTGAGAGTATCTTTAAGTATCAGATAAGCACAATCAGTATTAACGTCATAGTCAATGGAATGACTTTGTACATAATAAATTAAAGAATGCACTGTACATGCAGGGCATAGCTTGAAGTTCAAGGTATTTTGGATTCAGTGTTATTTTAAATGCAGTATGGCTGGCTATTCAGTGATCGATACAGCCTGTGGAGTGTAACTTTCTTTCCCTTTGATCAGTGCTTTGAAATTCAAGAAGTCTATTAAAGATTGGAGACCTATGGCCAAAGATTGTACAATCTAGTCAAGACTAGCTTTTGTTGTCTGTACATTTGACAAGCTGTTGTACCACAAGGTTATAGATGACATGCAAATGCTTTCAGACATTCAAGAGCTAACCTTTACCTCACACTCTGTCGATATTAGATTGATTTTCCCATCAATAATATGAATATGAGATCTTTTTTTATAAACTAGAAGCTGTTCTCCCAATAACCCTGACATATAATGAATTATTTAATTCAAATCCTTCATCCTGGATTTGAGCGCCTGTCCTGTTTGCCTTCAGCGGTTAACCACAGGAGCTATTCTGAAAACTGCTTTGTAGTATTTTCCCTGCACTTAGGATAACAGGGAGCATTTGATCAGCGTCCAATTCATAGGCAGCAAGTGCTGAGCCAGGCTGATGGACAGATTACACTATAATGCGATTGTGGCTGCTGCTGCAATATACAGTAGAGATAAAAGGTGGCTGTTATCCATGTACCTGTAGGTAGAGATACTGGAGATTATGGAGCCCCGCAAAGATCCCTGGAGGCAGGCTGATCAGACCACAGTGGTACAGATGCAGCGCGTGTAGCCGACCCAGGCCAATAAAGGTGTCTGAAGCGATGGCTTTCAGGTGTTTGTTGTCCCCAAGGTCGAGCTCCTCCAGGCGGTCGAAGCCGTGGAAGGTGGACGGCTGTATGTAAGAGATGTTGTTGGAGTAAAGCCACAACATGGTGGTGGTTGGTGAGAAGTGGCCACGCAGAAGCCGCTGGATTTTGTTGTTCTGTAGGAAGACACGCTCACTCTGGGCGGGGATGCCCTCGGGCACGGCATGGTAGTTGTGGGCCTGGCAGGAGACGGTGCTAGGTGAAGTGTAGCAGATGCAGTGGCGAGGGCACGGCAGAGAGAGATCCAGGCCACAGAGCACCAAGAGTAACTCCACCCCGCCATAACCTTTGAGGACAGGAAAGATGAGGAGAAGAGGATGAATGGGAAGTGGAGATGGAGAGAAAGAGAGTTGGAGAGAAAACACAAGCCACATTAATTGAATTCATACAGCAGAGCTCCTGTTATCAGACGCATCTTAAGTGAAAACTCATTGCTCTCAGTTTACAAGGACAACAATAGCCATGGTTCAGTGCAGACAAATTACAATGCTGACACAAATCTCTTTGCAACACACGCACCCAGACAAACATTCATGTATTGTTTCGTGTGCCAATTCTCCTGACAGACTTTTCAATCATTCCCAAACTGTTTACCCTTAACCTTGAATTCCCTTGACAGTTATCTTCATTTTAAACTGTTTCAAAACCCTAAATCCAAACTCAGGGGACTGTTGTTCTTGTTTTGACTATCCTTAATACCCTTTGCCACTCCACACAGGTGCTAAAAAAGCCTGCTCAGGTCACCCTTTCTGGTGCAGAATGTGTGTGGTCTTGTGTTTTTTTTTTGTTTTTTTTATTGTTCGGTTGTGTGATTGTCACAGAGGTACCCACATTTTTATTTTTCCCTTCCTCTAACCAATCTTGATGATACGGCGCACACACTCACACGTGCAGCGTTCTGTCACACACCGCACAATGTTATATTCTTTGGTTATCCTCTAAAGGCGACAGAAAATCGATGCTACTCCTGCTTACAAGCAAACACGCACCACACCTGTAATACATTCCCACAATAAGAGGAAACCACAGAATAGAGAGAGAGAGAGAGGAGGTGGAGTATAGAGCTGGAATCACTTGCATTATTCCTCTGAAGTGGATATAACTTTTTGTTTTCAGACTCCCCTCACTCCCTTTTGATTCATTTTTTACCCCTCCCATCCCCTCTGGTGTTCGATGTATAGTGGGGCCGCAGATAAAAAAGCGGGTTAAGGGAAAAAGGGCTGAAGGTGGGGACATGCTGATCCAACAGGGAGATCCAACCCAATATGAATATCAAGTGCTGACATGTGTCCAGCCTTCTGTGTGTGTCAGTGACACGGGCAGATGTGAGAGACAGATGTCCAGATCACCGTGACACTGCTGCTCTGTTAAGAACGGCATGTTCTGAAACATCCGCAGAGGACACAGCAGTATTACTCAGAGAGGAACACATGTGTCTCTATAGCTGGGTACGCTTGTGTAACCTTATACGCACAGGTACACACTGTGCGTGTGGGTACGTCCGTGTGTTTCTCTGTATATGTTACATTTAATCTGAAACATTGTGACAGCAGTGTCTGTTGTGGTTGACAAGTATGACCTTTTTCATCAAAAAAAGGAAAACAACAACTAACAGCTGTTGTCACGGCATCCTGTCTGCAGTGCTGTTGTGTACACAACCAATAAATGCTGCACTGTCGTCTGTAGTTTGAGCTTTTATATGTGGTTTGTTGAAAACAATCACAAAACCTTACACTGAGACACACACTTATAGCTTATTTCAAATCTTTTTTAGGTGTCTAAAGTTTATGTTAATGTAAATATAATTATAAACCTTAGTTTAATGGGGATTTATTATTTCATTATATTTAGCGACACTGGCTGTGGATTGGGATGCCAGCCGTTTTAGTTGGGACAAAAAAAATCGTAACTATTAAACATGACATTTTTATTGAGTCATTTGTGTCTGCAGAGCTTGAACCTTGCTTATTTTTGCGTTTCCTCTGACTTTTCAGCTATATCAGGAGGTTGACAGTTTTGATTGGAGCAGAAATGTTCATCCATCTCCTGTATGGATTGCTGACAAATTTAAGACAGATATTCACAAACGGTACAAATTAGTTACCGCTTTAATGATTCTCTATAGTTCCACCATCAGGTCAGTATTTGTATGTCTAACACTTTGGTTTGTGAGATTAACAACAACAGCAGCGGCTGCAATGTTCTTTAGTTCTAACAAGAAAATGTTAGAAGAGCAACAT
Source organism: Labrus bergylta (assembly GCF_963930695.1). Classification (NCBI taxonomy): domain Eukaryota; kingdom Metazoa; phylum Chordata; class Actinopteri; order Labriformes; family Labridae; genus Labrus; species Labrus bergylta. The sequence continues at coordinate 17,036,795 of NC_089208.1, read as the reverse complement.
TTTAAATGAAAAAGAAGAATGGACAAAATACACATAATCAACTATCTGCAATATTAACAATTATATTTAGCAATACTATCAATCATAAGAATACAATTAACCCTATTCTGGATTCCCCACTGCCATGTTTTTCTGTATCATAATGCAGGTTATTATTAAATGTGATCCATAATATCACATGGTAAAATGTGACTTTGTTTTTACACATACTAAGCATGAGGAGATCTTTTTGTAGGTTTGTTTGTATTTATAGACCAACTGTCGACTCTGAGATGGGTTGACTAATGAATATCAAACACATCAATCACATCGCAAATTACGAATAGTTCTTGACAGCAGTGCAGATAAAAACCTTCTTCCTCTCTCGTCTCCCTTTTCTATCCCGCCCCCATTCACAGACACAACTGTGACTGTTATCTGTTTCCCGTACGTTTTTTTTTCTCACATGCTGCCTATAGCTTAAATTGGTGGAATATGATTGTTATGAGCTGTAACATACAGTGTGTATGTCCCTCAGGGTTGCAAAGTCATTTTTTTATCTCTCTGTGCTTTCCTTGTCTGTTGTATCTGTCCATCTGGACTGTCCTTTGCTTCATGCTTCTCTGCCTCCCTTTCTGCACAGCTTTTACACTTCCACAGCTTTATCTCTGCACACTGCTCTGCCCCGCCTGCTGGCTCTCTTAATTAGATATACGGCTGCTATTAGTCACTTTGTGCTTGTAAGTGTGTAAAAATGTGTGTATTTGTTTGCCTACATGAATCACTGACTCTGTGTCGTTGTGTCTTAGTGATTCTTCAGGAGAATCAGTGTACGGCACTTGACTTCGCTGTAGTTTCTTCAAGTGAATAACAACGTTTGCTCTTCATTTTATTACTTATTATCTGTATCGAGGGGTCTGGCTTTAAGGATATGAAGTTTTCTGGTTTTCTGTTTCTATTACATTGAGTACTATTGACCAATCTTGAATCAGCTGGCTTTGCTCTATGCAGGGAAAAAACAGAACGTGAGGAAACAAGAAGAAGGCGGAACACAATCAATGCAGTGATGGCATTTAAGCTCCCATTGACACTTATCTGACAACAAATGTAATGATCTCTATATTTAGATATCTGCATGAAAGTGCAGCTCACAATACGTACAAGATTCAAATTTTAACTTGAGCTATTAATCTGTTTGACGCTGTTCCACAAAAGCAGATGTGTAGCAGTCGTGTTTGGATTTACAGACGTGCTTGAATGCATCACAAAAGATCGATATGACCTCCACTTAGAAGTTGTTTTCTCCCCCTCGTTAGGAAAGACCTGACCGAGCTTACATTTTAATTTTCACAAATAAGCATCATAATATTGTTGTTTTTTTTTTTGACAAACTTAAGAACAGTTGATTTCAGGTAAATCACAAGAAATCTTTTTATTGGTGTCATACTGCTGAAGTTAGCCAGAATCGAGCCTCTTTGTGACTTTTCTTTAACTTTACTGTTAAACTGAGCCAGAAACAGATGAACGGGCACAACTCTGGCGATGTAATGAACCAAGAAATGACAGGTTTTGCAGACAGTTTTATTTTGCACACATGTCTGGAGGGGCGACTTTTCCCTGCAGACACAGTTGCTTCTCAAGATGCTAGGTGGGTAAACACTCACAGCTCACAGAAAAGGAAGTGTTGTCTGGAAGTGGTTTATGGGTAAGGGCTTGCTACACCAGAATGCCCGAAACAATTTGGCCATTGTTCCTATAAGCATATATCATCTTCTGAGATCAAACGACTTTAAACATATTTGTAAGAAAACTTAAAGGAAGGTGACATTCAGCTCTTGTTGTTTATGTTAAGGTCTTCACGTCTTGATAAATACATGAACATAGCAGCTACAAAGGGGACTTTAAATTGGAACACACTTATTTTTTATGCTTAAATTTCACCTACGTCATGAATAATGTTTGAGACTCCTCAGCCAATACAAGTACAAGTTAAGTTTGATTTCACCAATGAGCTGCTCCCACTGGTCCCATTTTCTTTCTTTAAAAAAAAAAAAAAAGATTCAAACTGTGTGCTTGACACATTCTTGTGAGAGTGCCTATAGCGTTAGTTTGCATTTCCAATTGCTTTTGCTTCCTTGTTGGCTTCTGTTTACCCCTGCAGTCTTTTGTGTGTGTGTGTATGTTTTCATCATCTTCTCCTTATATCTGACTATCTTATTCTGCCCCTTTGCCTCCCTTATTCATTCCAACAATATTCTCTATCTTTCTGCTATTAGACATGCAAGATAATGTATGCACGGGGTGGAAAAATGAAAGCGTGTTGTCTTTAGTTGTGTGAGTACACCTGGAGTATCTTCGCATCTTCAGAGCATCTTTGCAAAACCGTGTGCAGATTTGTGAGTCTCTGCTTGAATGTGTGTTGTGGGAGTGGAGTTTACAGAATGAAGGATGGATGTGAAAGGTGATATAAAAATTCTGCCCTCTGTAAAATGCCTCTGACACTGAGGGCAGCATTCAGTTGTTCAGACATCTCAGTTATTTATCATTTGCCTCGTAAAACATGGAATTATCCTTGTTGTGTCCTTGTATCCTAATTCTAGAGTTATTCTGCTCTTGATAGTAAGGCGGCAAATGAGAAAAAAAAAATCTTTCAATAGTGGAAACATTTAGATGATGCCTAAGCTGTTTTCAGGGGAAATCTCAAATCCCACTTCAGAAACAAAATCCATGATACCTGGTTTCCCCAAAAGCATTTTTCCAAACATTTTTACTCCCAGTCAGCACATTCTTGGATAGACAACAGTAGATTGTAGACTGTCTTAAGCTCCACAGCATGTGCACAGCCTGATATACATAAATAGTCATCTAATTGCAAAACAGCAATTACATGAGGCATCAATCTGGCATTAAGCCAAGCCTTAAACCTGTAGCTAGTGCCAGTTAGGAGCATCAAGGTACATGAAAATCAGTTTCACCAGTAATTCTTCTGAACACATTTCCCCATGAACTGCTGTTCAATAGAAACATGAATCAGGGTGAGCCCCATTTAAGTACTTTGTGCCTGGTGTGAATCCTTAGTGAAAGGGTGTAAAGTTATATTTTATTGCTCATCTGATATGATCAACGTGATAATGTCAACGATGTGCAATGTTGAACAAAGATGGTCTGTATGTGGGCTGCATTTTAATTGGTTTAAGTTTTCAGTGCGAAGTCATTTGCTAATTTGATCCCTGAACTCTGGGAAAAGAAAAACATTCAGGAATGAAAATACATATTTTTTCTTCTGCTCATTAAATGTATGAACAAGTTTGTTACACAATTACCGTCAACTTTAAATTTACAATGTACAGACAGCCTTTCAGTAAGTTGACGTCTTAACATGACACCCAAAGGGTTTTCATTTCAGCTATCAGGTGCCCTGCCTGTGAACTTTACAGTCTGACGTTTTAATCCACAGACCTTTGTTGTATCTCTCTCTCTCCTCATTTGTCATCTTTCACATTGTCTGTAATAAAGGCTTAAAAAATGGGCAAAAAAATACTTAAAAATAATCTGCTGCCACAGTATAACAGCCTCCACTCCTCTGCAAAAGCCTTTCATAAGGTTTTTGAACCGGCTGCAGGGATTTGCATTAGTGAGATCATACACTGATGTCCAATGATAGACCTGGCTCACAGTCGGCGTTCGAGTTAATCCCAGAGGTGTTAGATCAGGTGAGGGTCAGTGCTTTGTGCAGACCTGCATCTCACAGCAAACATGGAAAACCCTTTATTTACGGACCTGTGACTGTGCCTGGAGGTATGGTCATGTTGAGGCAGGAAAGCAACTCCCCTAAAACCATAAGCACACTTTTGTCTTATACACAAGAATATATAAATATCACAATTTCTTTATCTATGCAAGTTTGTTGGCTAAAATTGTAGTCTGGCTTCAAGTGATAGTGCTGGCACTCTTAACTGATTGGTTCAATATGAATGTGGGCGGAAAACAGAAAAAAGAAAATAAATGTCACAATGATGATTTAATGATATTTAAAGGCTGACCCAAATCATTAGCCATTGCATTTGGCCTTCATTCAAACTGGACCTGTAAACCTTAAAAAAGAATCTTGTTTGTGCAACATGTCGCTTCAGTCATGTACCTGTGGTTCTTCTCAAGTTTGAACTGCTCATCCTTTTAAAAGCTATGCTCGCTAAGAACCTCAGCTGAGATTTGGCAAAAAAAAGACAGAGAGCTGTAACCAGAAGTGGAAATTCAGTGTTGAAAGACCCTTCTTTTAGAGCTACAGAACATGCTAGCTTTAACTCTCACACTTTCGGAAATACTCACTTAAGTGATCAATTGGTCCTCTTAAAAGCCCTTAAGCAACAGATTTGTTGAATTAGTAATTGTACATGCCCACACATGTGACCAATAAAATACTTAACACAGGCATCATATTATTAGTATCCTTTCAGATGTTACCCCCTTACACAGCTCAAATTTGTTTCACTTTAAGTTAGCACAGAATACAGTAACATTAATATAGCCCACATATGAATTGATACACCGAATCATAATCATCTCTGAGGGCTGTCCACAAACGTTTGACCATATCCTTCAAATCTACCCTTAAAAAGTGATGCAGTAGTGTCCACTTAGTCAAAGAGTTTTTGCTGTTCTAATAACAGCTCCATTGGATCATTATCACACGGTGGATGGCGTCTTTTTTGTCCTCTGGGTTAGTAGACTTGCACTGCGATCACTTTCTGCCAGTAATTGTCCATTTCAGCAAGTGATGCCTTTTATAATCAAAAATCTCTCTCCCTCTCTTTTTCTCATTTTCTCTGTTGCGCTCTCTGTGTCTCTGCGTCCATTTCCCGCTGGTTGTTTTGTCTAAATTCTCATCTTAGCGTTCCTGGTTGGATATTTGCTGAAAGCTTCATCAAGCACAGCCAGGGTTCAATTACAAGAGCCGTCTCCTTCTTTTGTCTCTCTCTCACCCATTTCTGCACACCAGTCCTAATGTGCACATACACAGAAATGCACAACGCACTGCTTGTCAGACAATCATCACAACCGCCTCACAAGTACAAGCTGGCATCTGGAGGAGGCACCTGCCACTCATTCTGGCAAACACAAGTAGAGAGTAGTAGAGAGAGAGAGGAGGGAGAGGGAGGGGCAAGGAGAGGGGGTAGCCAAGAGAGGAGGAATGGGCAATATCGTACTCAAAGGGAATGAGGAGCTCTTAAAACATGAAAGCGAAGGCAGGGGAAGAGAGGCACAGTGTGGCGGTGTGGGAGGGAAGAGAGCAGAGCAAGTAAGACTGGAGCTAAAAAAGGATGATGGGGATGACAGGGATCTTCTGCTGAGCGTAGACCATTATACGGGAAGATGTGTAAATGCCTGTCTGCTCTGCACACAACACCACTGTGACTTCTGCTGAAATCCCAAGTAATTCTGTGACCTTGGGGGGGGGGGGGGGGGAGTCAGGTAAATACTTGCAAATTGATTACACGTAACACACATGTATCGTCACTCGAAGACAAAACAGAAGCACATGTTTTCTCTTGTGCATCCAGGTGCTCAAATACACCCGTGTACACGTAGGCTTCAGGCGCATGCACCCACATTCAGACACAGATAATCAACTCTAATTAAGGAGCAGTGGCAGGATTAAAAATGAAAAAAAAAGTAAGAGCAAAAAAAAAAAAAAGAAAGAAAAGAGTGCAAAATAAGAGTGGAATTTACAAAAACGGCGAGGAGGCTGAGAGTGAGAAAAATGGTGCAGGAGGGACGTCAGCTATATCTCACTCACTCAATATAGATGCTGCTCCTCTCTTGTTGGTGGTTGATTTAGCTTAGCATAATCCCAAAGATCATTTAGCGTTGCTCATTCAAATGGTGATAAATCTCTGGCAGAGTTAATGAGAGATTTAAATGGCGTCACTGCCTCAAAGACAGAGCTGAAATATCTCCACACTATATAATCCTCCCCTCTCATGTAATATAGTAACCAGTACATCCATCTCCATATTGGAGACCAAATCAGCCCAGTAGTTTGTGATCTGCACAAAAAAAGGACTACAAATGACTATCTTGTAGTTCTACGTGTTCCTGCCTCTTGACACCAAATAAAACACTCAAATAGAGCTCGGAAAAACAACTGACTGATCAGGCAGAGTTGAGTAACAATTGATTTCTTGACACAAAGGTGAGCTGACTTTCCTTTCATGTCCCTGTCTGACTGTTTACAGAACATGATAGGAGTTCAGCGGGAGCATTTTGGAAATGGATACCTATTAGATTACAACCAAAAATAACCTGTGCTGTCAATATCCAGGGATGAGTGGGTCTATGTAGGCCATCACTTCTTTTAAAGGATACAGGAATTCCCTCAAGACATTGACGAGGCCAAAAAGATTACAGACAGGGAATGCAATGTGACAGTTTATCTTTATCTAGCCCTAACCCTTTTCTAGCATGTATTTGGATTGATTTTGATTGAGTTCATGTACTTGAATTGTGCACTTTACAGTTGTATTATCTTGTAAAAATGCAGCTACAGGTCTAAGATTTAATCAACGATACCAGATCCAAATTCAGTCTTGACAGATAATCAGTTTTAAAAGACCCACATAGGATTAAGGGACATTTTTTTCTTGCTTGAAAAAAAGGATAAATATTTGAGAAGTAGGAATGTTTCAGCTCATGTTCCACATTTCTGTATTTTGCTTCAAACTATTAATCTGTTAGTCACTCAGAGGAAATGAAATGGCAACAGTTATCAAATTTGATCAATCACTTGACTAATGATTTATGCTAAAATGAAACTGGCTCAAGCTCCCAATGTGCTCATGAGACTGGACTGAAGATATTAGAGTTTATACCAAACAAGACATTTACAGGCATGGTTCTACTGGCTGTTTTTCTTTTTTTTTTTTTACATTTTCCTGACATTTTCTTAGAGCAATCCTAAGATACATAAAGATTTCTTGGACTAATAATGATGAATTTAAGCGTGACCATCAGCCAGAAAGTCAGCTCTCGTTACTACTGGCCATTTTTAAGGCTCACTATAGTCTTTGGATCTTGCGCTTAAACAGCCATTGGGTTTTTTACTTAATGGTAATGACGGGCTCAGTGTGATGCACCGGCAATCTCAAGCAAGATGACAGCTCAGCTAGCTCAGTGGATGCCTAAGGGAAGATATCTTAAGAAACATTATATGAGAATGGTATATAGCCATTGTTGAAGTGCCTAAGCATGCATATCAACCACTTTCAGTCCTGTTTAATTCTGTATTACAAAAGTTAACCGCAGGCACTCAAACACGAGGATCACCAGCATGCGCTGTTGTCTGTCTCTGCCCAGCAGGGAGGCAAAGTGCTTAAAGTTGAAAGAAAAATCGATGTTCATTATCATGAAGCACCTTAAGTGGTACTCTTACTGTTTAACAAATCTGAGAAGACTTGTTTTAAAGCTATTTTTCAAGGTATCTTATAATTAGAGCAGCTCCTGTGTGGTCTATTCTGCTCATCCTGACAATCCTGACTGATCCTCTGCTGCGGCATCCTCAGCCTCTGGAGCGGCATGGTGACATCTGTTCCACACACAACATTCTGGCCCAATAAAAACACACACACACACACACTCTTTACTATGATTGGAGTGAGTGCATGTGTGTGTGTGTGTGTGACAGTGATGCTAAGACATGGAGAGAGAGAGAGAGAAAATGCAAAAATAACCTCTACCCTCTTTGCATGCAGTAATTGGGTCATTTGAAAGGCTAAGCTTATCTCAACACTAATCAAGCTCTAATTATACTCAGAAAACTTTGCCCACCCCTTTCCTCCATACACACACACACACGCGCACTCACACACACACACACACACACACACACACACACACACACACACTCACATGCTCCTCATGCATAATCAGATGATGCAGGTCACAGCGCTCCCTATTTAACTTCTTCCTATTAGAGGATGTAAGATGTGAGATGGGAGTTCAGAGCTGCCACCGCTTGCTGCCCTGCATCTTGTCCTGCCATGCTGAGGCCACAACGATAACACAGATTGACAGGGTGGCGTGGAAACAGGGGTTGCCTTCAAACTTTGATGAGCAGGTGTGACACCCCCCCCTCCAGGCAACAAAGTCTAATGGTTTCAGGCACGCAAGGACACAAAAGGCAAAGACCCATGAACTCCTTTATTCATTCGATAAGCATAATAAAAAAGCATACTTTGGTGCATTGTTTTGAAAAAGAAACTGGAAAATCGACTTCTGCACAGTAGTGCAAGTTAAATATTTAATTTCAGACAGATATTCCAATATCAATTTTGGGGGATAAATGTTTATAAGTATCAGATTTTCTATTGACTGGCATACCAGCTGATACCAAAACTGATAGCGGGAGTTATACTGATGTTTATCGATTATGATACTGATATCATATAAGGTTGTATCAGAGGCCGGTACTAATACAGTATTGGCAGTGTTGTGTTGTAATGAAGTATTACTTGAATTGTTGTATTTTTGGCAACATCTATTTTTGCTCGACCACAGTGACCAGATAAAAAGTGTACCTTTCCTCTGATACATTTTCCCTAAGAAGCTGTGTTACTTGTTACTCTAAATCGAAAGCATTTGGTGTTCTGTTTATTTCAGATTTGTTTTTAATGAAAGTGTGGCTTCAAGTGAATAAAAAAAATAACTAAGAACTGAGAGTGACAGACATGTAACATCTTGGATGCCGACTGGCGTAAAAAAAACCTCAAAAAATATGAAGAAGAATTACATTGTCATCCCTCATTCCTTTCTCTCTGCTTCGCTTCATTCAGCATCACTCTGCCGCTCTCTCTTTCATTCACATAACCTTTCCTTCACTACATCCCTCCGGACACAAACAGGGGAGAGGAGAAATGATGCAGTGTTCATGTCCTTTCAGAAAAAATCAAATGCATCTCAGTCTCCTCTGATTGTTCCACAACAATTGTAGGCTGAGAGTTAGGAGTTAGACTCTAAAGTAGAAAATGTAGACAAATACGATGTTGTGCCTTTGTCTTAATCCTGATTGTAGGTGCTATTGTTAAGCCCAGTGGTGTGATCACACAGCTTTTATGCGAACCCTTCAGATAGGCAGACAGACAGCTGCTGATGATGAATAGAAAGAGAAGAGAGAAACATCAGCAGACGAGAGAGAGAGAGAGAGAGAGAGAGAGAGAGAGAGAGAGAGAGAGAGAGAGAGAGAGAGAGAGGTGAACAGTGCTGCTGCATCTGAAAATGAGTGAAATTGTAGGAAAACCATGAACTCTATAATTTGCTCGATTACTGTTTGGTGTTTATTTATAAATCACATGTTGCTTTGTTCCCTTAAAAGGCATACCTGAAAACATTTTTGTTCACTAGCCGATTGCTTTAAGCAAAATGAGGAATGGCCTCATTACTGAAAAACAACTGATCACTGACTAACAAGGTTAAAAACAGGATTTTTAGGGGTCATTAAGTTGTGAAGACTTTGATTTATTCATGAGACTCAATTTCTAAAGGTGGTATACAGTTAAAAATAAAGTTAATGACCCTTTAGTCCTGAGAACTTGATTTTTGATTAACATCATTTATGTTTTTATTAGCCTTTTGATACTTGTAAACAATATGAGATTAGAATAGTAGCAGAATAAATTACTATCCCTTCTACCAAACTCATTTGTCTGGTATAATATCCGTTCTTTTACTCAAGGCTTTCAGGTGCTTCATCAACCACTGTATTGGTAAAGGTGTAACTCTGATTTAAGAATCACATTTTAGGTTTCAGGCAAAGAACTGCCCGTTCACTGCCTCTTTTCTAAGTAGTAAGAAGTATTCTTGTGCAGTAGTTGCTCATTTTCATTGTCCTAAATTCTCTTCAATTTCTGCTACAAGAAGTCTTGTTTTACTTTTTGAACTGTTGGTATTGATGGACAATAACTTGTTGACTGTAAATCCTCGTGATCAGGCTCCTCAAAAATGTGGAAAGCAGTGATAAAATAAAATCAGCTTGGAAGTGTTTCGCTGAAAATCGGTAAACAAGTGATAACGATGACCGAACATGCACAGTAACATCAAGATTTACACCCCCGGTGAGAGCCAATACACAGCAGTCACAGGAATTTCACAGCTGACTGACCCTGATCTGGCAGAAGGCATCTGTTTCTGCTGAGATGGTGTGCATAAACGTGTGCTCTTTAAACATCGCTGTGTGTCTGTGCGTGGCGGAGGTTCTGGCCACTCTCCTGTGTCTTGCCATCGCCAGATCTGGAACGCTCTTTGGCAGATATCCTCAGCGGAGAGCGGGCGAGAAATGAGCCTGTCCAACGCGCCGGTGAGAAGCTGAAGAGAGAGTGCATCATGGGGGTGAACTGGTTCTTCTCTTAATAGCTGTTTGTCCAATTCCCCCAGCAAGAGGGAAAGCTCTCTTCCACTTCTTGTGACTAAATCATTCCTTGCTCTGTGCTCCACACTGCAGGTATGAATCACCCTTTGTCACCCTCCTCCACTCTCCTCCATGTTGTTCCTTTAGTTTCCCATCTGTCTCTATTACAAAGACTGTTAAAAGTACATCAGGACTTATTATTGCATAAATCTTTCACAGCACTGACTGTTTGCGCTCTTGCACCTTGTTTCCACAGTATTTGTTTCAGAGGCTCTCGGAGGGTGTCATTTCCTTCATGCGCAGGGATTACACTTGTAAATCAGACACTCACAGACTCAAGAAATGAGAAAAGATGAATAAGATGATGGGTTGCAAATTCAAACATCCAGAATGACAAGTGAAGTGACATGTCATCTGTCACCAGGGTTGTGTCACGAAAAAGGCTGCGCACTTTCTGAGCCAATCGCAGGGAAGTGTTGGCCACTTTTCAGTCTGCCTGGCCAAAAACAGAAAGCAAGAGATATCGGCATTGGGTCTCTCATTAAGCAGCCTCCCTGTGGAGAATAATTTTAAGCACCATGGAGCTGTCAATGCTTGATGCAATCACTTTGGTTCCAAAATGACTTATCCAGCAGCTGACAAATGTGAGACCTACAGCGACAAAATGATTAATGACTTGAGAGCACAACTACATATACAGTAAACCGCAGTGGAATGAAAATGCTGGATCAACCCCCCTTCGTCTAAATCCAGAGTGTCAAGCTGAACTGTTTCTAATAGCTTTCAACTGACAGCAATTCAACCGTTCTCACAACACCATTAGCATGATATTAGCTTATAGCAAAGTGCTCTGCTTCCCCCTTCGGCCTGCTTTTTTTGTTGTTGACATGTTTCACACCGTGCCACTTGAGGAAAGTACATTGAGGTGGAATGACAGGGAAATAGTGCAGAAGAGACATCAGTCAGGAAATATGAGAAGGGCAACGGGAGGGAGGGGGAAAGGGAAGGATGTATGACGGGAGAACAGGAGGAGGTGTCACAGCTTTTCTCCATCAGCTAAAGAGAGATGGATGAGATGGAGAGCATTGTCAGTTTCAACTCCCCCCATTACTCATCGGACTTGGCTAATCTGAAGGTTGCCGGTTAAAGTCCACCATCAGTCATGGTGTTTGGCTTCTTTGAAGGTTAGAATCATCTGGAAATGTCTTGTCCTGCTCCCCTGGTCTTTGTGATCACACTGCGCCCCGTCTAAAGTGTTCCGTTTTATTTCTCAAGTCCTCGTTTTATACGTGACGAGATACTCTGCTGTCTGGGGTATGAAATATTTACCGCCTGAAGGATTGAAAAGTGATTCTGTAAAGTTTTGTAGCCTGCTCCTCCGCTGAGGACGGCCGCCGTACAGCTTGGCTTCACAGCAGTGACAATGGATTCCAGTGATGACTCAGTCACAGCATGAAAACGTCTGTAAACGTACCAAAACATTCTGAAACATTTCAAACCCCTCCTGCAGTACAATCTTTTTCTCTGCTGTTGAGCTATATGCCCCCCATGTTCCAGATGATCTCACTGTCATTTAATCACTAAATATTCTGCTTCACTTTTCAGCCAAAGGGAGTCGATGCAGAGGAAAAGGCTTTCAGCAAGGGTTTTAAAAAGCTGTCGCTATTGTTGCTGTTTGGGAAAGGGAAAGATTAAAGCCTATAGCACAAAATCTGCTCTGTATTTTTCAAAGGCTGTTGTGCTGTGGAAAATAACTTTTCGTGTTGCCTATACCTAGCAAATCAACAAGCTTCCTTTGTGGTTTCTGTATTCAAAGGTTAAAGTTACTACTATAACGATTAATTGATTTATCAGTCAACACAATTAATTGCCAATTATTTTGCCGACCGATATCTACCTTGGTTTCAAAAGCCATGCAGTGATCGTCAGGTAAACAGAGGGGAGGAAGCAGAAGGGGTTCGAACTGTGTGTCATGACGATTGTCTTTCATACACCACGAATCGATGCATTCAGAAAAAGTCTTTGTATTGAGCATTATTGCTCCCGTTTAACACACCACCCATGTTTGGCTTTTTTCCATGATCTCGAGCTTTGGTTCCTATACATTAAGATAACACGTGGCACTTAAAGAGGCCTGACATTGTTATGTATGGCAAGCATGTGTTGTAGCAGAGATTTCAACGTAGAGCCTGATGCAAACATCACACAATGTAGTGGGCGATTCCATATAGCAAAGGTATGGTGCCTTGACCATGATCATAAGTAGCCCATAGATTTAATATAAGCTTTCTACAGCATCACTGCCTCTGATGTCTATCACACAACAACATCAAACCTGCCTCTTCACATAACAACTGCACTCTATTTAAACACATTTTCTTTTCTTTGATAATATGTCACGACAAGCAGCACCAAATGCAGGCATGGACACTGGAAATATTCTCTTTTTCAACCATCCTCCACCCCCAATGCTTCCAGTTTTTATATGCTGTAACCCACCATCTTCATAACTTTAAAGGAATTTAACAAGACTTGTGGTCTTATTTTTATTCATAAATGTGATGTCAAAATCCCTTCAGTTGAAACAAGCAATGAAGACATATAACATTTCTCATCCTGGGTTTTGTTGCTGATCTAAACTGTGCTGTGTGCTTTGTACATTTGGCACCCTGAGAGAAGACTCCATAAAAATAGCCAAAGGCTTGTTGGCACTGATAGGTGTGGAAAGTTGATTATTCTAAAAATAAATACGCTTTTCAAATGGAACATCAGACACTTCATGCAGTATGAATTCAAAGTAGGTTTAAAATCCAGACAGGTATATGGACTTTTGGTTAAGTCCTATATTTTTGATAATTTTGACCTCTAAAATGTCAATGTGCATTAAGATCTCAACCAGGCTATGAAAGCATTCCTTTTTTTTTGGAATATGTGTTCACAATCAATATATAATAAATAACCAATTATGAAGTTAAGAGACTTTTTCTTGTGAATATACCCAAGGGGTTCTTGAATTTAGCATCTTGTTGGCCTCCACATGTGTCCAAACTGGTGGGTTGAAAAAACATCTGAACTTAAATTTCACTTTTAAAACAATAGTGTCAGAAAAGAACAAGAACATTTTAATGTTTGAGTGCTTGTTCTTTTGTTTCCTCATTTGAATTGAATGTTGGTGAGAGGAACAGAGGGATTTCAAGCAACCCTCGTTATCTTTCTCTCTATGACTCTTCTGAAGGATATTGTAGCAGCTCATGGTTCCAAAATGTCTTTTGGTAGAAGTAGGCAGAATGAAATCAGATCACAGAGAGGTCAGAGGATTATCCAGTGTAACTGGGACATAGTTTCTAGAAAGACATGTCCATGTGGAGGTTTTCATATGGCTTTTATCTGTGCTTTGAGCACTGCAAAATTAAATTGGACTCACCTACATTGACTTCGGGGTGGCGGCAGGAGTTTAAGAGAAAAATAGAAAATTATCTGCATGGTGAGATACTCACTAGGGGCATATGAGGAAATGGTTTATCAGATGTGGGTGTAACAACCCTTTTTGAGATTGGTTCTGTCAGTTTGAGTTGGGTCATGACTGGGTTTGGGTCAACCACAATTTGTACACACTGCCTTCAAGGCTAAATTCAGGGCAAGAAACTTCCCCTTCTTTTTACTATTCAACAAATTCCCATCTATTTTTACACTCGCACACAAGGAAGAGAACTCTTCAACAAAAGAAATCCTCATGAATGAGAATTTTGAACTACATAAAACATTTTATTCCAGACATAGTGGTTCAGCTCTCTCCCTCACCTGAGGCGAGTACAGCAGAGAAAAGCGTACCCACAGTGCTGTGCGTCCCTGATCTTTTTTTCCAGCGCGGGGGCAACAGCACTCACCACAACACCGTAAATGTTTTGAATGTTTTCCTCAAGGCTACAAAACACACCTCCAATGGCTGACCTATGCGATCAGCCATTGAAAAAACACAAACATGAGGCACACGCAGGCCCCCACATGTAAGCACACACACTACCACACTGGAGAATAACACTCTCAATAGCCCCCTTTCTATGCCAGGAAGCGTCCATGAAGACACATTTTTTGCTTCTACTATGTGCTTAGTTTTGTGACACACACACACACGCATGTTTAAATAAAAACTCCAGCTGGAAAATTAATTAAGAATTTATATTCTCTTCTCCATCCTACGTTATTACTAACCCTCACCTTGGCTTCATAATCCTTTTAATTTCACCCGTGTTTTCTCCTGTACATCCCTCTTCTGTTACCCCATCACCTCTCTTCTCTCTCTCTCCCCCCCCCCCTTCTCCGTTGTGTCTTTGTACCTGAATAAGAGGCCAACTTATTGCTGGTTGGTTCTGAATTCTGATCAAGTAATGCATTTGTTGCATCGGTGCAAGACTGAGTCCACATTTTCACAGATACAGATAAAGTTAAAGTAATTGTATACAGGTTACCATATATCAGCTGTCTTAGGCTGTGTTTCAAGTTTTGTTTTCATGCTTGAACATGAGATAAATTGTGCATCTACCCCTGCTCTCCATCATCAGTGTTTCAACACAACTGAACCAACGCTGCAGTTATTTTCATAAACACTACCTGCTAACCATGCAATCAGTATTTACTGTGCTACTGCACCAACACGTCAATCTAATCCCAATTTTATGATCGCATAGAGTGACAGCAGCTGCGGCGAGTAATCAGCTAAATAGACATTTAAGATGAGTGATCACAGGAAAAGTTAGAGGCAACAGAAAGTCACAATGTCGCCAAGCAGCCTTTGAATGCATCAGCAGTTTTTTAGAAGCCTCTGTTCTTTTGTCTGCGCTGAAACAAGAGGCCTAAATTTGCTCTGCTGTGCAGTGAATCAGAGCTGAAGCGCTTAGTTAATAACTAATTGGTCAACAAAAAATAAAAAAAAACTGCTTGATAATCATTTTTACATTTCACAGGGTGCAGGTGGCCTAATGGTTAGTTCTCACGCCCTATGTACATAGGCTACTGTCCTCTAAGCGGGCTGGCCAGATTTGAATCCGAGCTGTGGCTCATTTGCCACGAGTCAATCCCCACTCTCTCAAAAATGTACCTTAATGATATCTTCTACAAAAGTAACGCGTCTCAATCATCCCTTATGGGCCTCCATACATAATGGGGAATGTGTCTGCAGACCATGTCTTCTGTCTGTATTTTGATGGGTTTTTTTATGCTTTGTGTTTAAGAGGAGTTCAGCATATTGTGTTTAAAAAGCTACATCTACACTCACAGATTGAAAATTGTTATTACAGTAAGTTCTGTGCTGCAGGGTTACACGCACACACACACACACGCACACACACACACACAAACTGTCTTTCTGTCCCTCTGTCTCTCCCTCTATTTGTCTTCTTCCCTCGATTAGAGTCCATATGCTAGAAGCCCTCCAGCTCTCCGTTTGCCCCCTCGAAGGGAAGTTGACTTAAAAAACAAATGTTAAAAAAAACCCAGCATTCACAGAGCTGAGATAGGGTAGCACACACACATACTGTACACACACACAAATTCATAAAAAAATATTCATTTACATGCATGTCTTACGGCCTCACATACGTGTGTGCAGAAACACATCTCGCTTGGATGAGTTATGAATAAATTCAGCCTACATTTAAATACATAATGCAGACACAAACAAACTGTTACCATATTAATGTGTCATTAAATATTCAATCTGACCTCTGCCTGTTTCGTGAATGTACAGAATGAAACATGCTGAGAGATGCATAAATAGAAAAGAAAAGTCAAAGTAAGTGGCATGCTGAATGTACTTCAACGCTGAAGTCTGCTGCATTAGGGTTAAGCGCTCCCTGCTGAATGTAGAGCATGCAGGTTTGGGAAATTGGATTTTTGAAGTTATTTTGTCCTCTCTCTCTCTCTCTTTTTGACTTCATAGATTTGTCTGCTCAAAGAGTTCACTGCACAGGGATTTGTTACCCTCTCTGTCTCCCTCAGGTCTGCCCTGACCAAACATACACAGTGATGTTAGAGTTTGCAAAATTCACAGAGCTGCATGCACTCAGGCAGAAACAGACATGGGGAAAAAAAAGGTTGGTTTGGCAAATTTGTATGTCCCCTCATAAAAGGCCTTGCAATCACCCTCCTGCAGTGTCTAAATACAATCTAATTAACAGCACTATATCTGGTTGTGTGAAACAAACCAGAAATAAATAAACTTAATCTTAACTCATGTTCAGATGTTTCTGGAGTTTTCATAATTGCTTCTAGTTAAATAAAGATTTATACAATACAATATAAGAAGCCCCTCCCCATTATGGTTGCTTTGTCGATCAGGTCTTCTTTTCTTGAGCTTTTGCATTGTGTAAAGAGGAACAGTCCTCCTCTAGAAATTACCGTAACATTTAACAAATGGATTTGATTTCAAACAGAATCAAACAAAGTCAAGTTTCTCTTGTTGGGTCAAACACAGAAGATAAAGTCAGCTAAAACTGAAGATCTTATTTAGTTGAGCTTGCTTGTGGGATCATGCCAACTCTGGTATGCCATTATAGGATTCTTACAGAAAATATGCGGACTGCTATATTATTACATGCTTAAAGACTGAACTTAAATCTATATCTTACAGTCAAAAAGGTCAGTTTCCTGGGGATGGAGCTATAGGTGCCTAGGTCTGTATGGTAGTACAGTATTGTTTAGTCAAAATGGAATTATAGACTGAAGTTAAGAAGTTAAGCTTAAATGTTTGTTTCAGCAGTTCCCTTCACTACTAATATCAGAAAGTATGGTAATATATATATGGGTAGAAACGGATGTAAGCTCTATTCTAGATCGCTAAAGACATGCATCATTCCTCTGATATTACACAAGGTGTCTACTGTTAAAAACAACAAACAACAAAAAGGCCCGTCACACAAACAGACTTTAGCGCTTGTAAATAGAAACCTAGGTGACACCCATGCAATTCCAATTTCAAGAGCAATCTTCTCTGCGACTCCTGTGATAGGACAGAGTCTGAAAGCACTCCAGGAGGGGAGAGGAGAGTATTTTCTTTCTCCTCCGGTCTCCGGAGGTTAAACTATTAGATTTTTACTTTTTAACGGCGTTGAGTCATACATCCTTTATGAAATGACTTTAACAGGGACATGAAGGTGAGAAGGGAGTAGCAGATGCTCGTTGCATGCATGCGCGGCCTCTCTACATACATGTGACATGTGTCTTAACACATCCAGGCATGTTTCTGTGTGTGGGTGAGTGTATGTCAGTGATTCTCATATTCCTGTTCTCTGGTGCTGCATGTAATTAACCAGGTCACCTGTCAGCTCAGGTGTAAATCACATCCTAATTAGACTGCGAGAATGAAAAGTGCTTTGACAGACTGAAAACCCAGAATGAGAGGATTTGGGGAACTCTGGTGCATATATTCAAACCTGACAGCGTGGTGCTCTGAATCACACCCGCCTCTTGACAGGAGTGACTTCTCCTCACTGACTACATTTACATGCCCACCAGAAAACAGATTACTGTGAGAAATACGTTCAAGGGGAGAAATTACCTGAAGAGTTCACACATAGTTAAGTTTTCTCATAATTGCAAAACCCACAATGATCCGATTTCTTCCATTTCAACCAAATGCACTTCTCCTGAATCAATACTAAACCATGCATGAAACTTTACTGAACAAACTTTCTTCCATAAGAGTTCCCATACCCATGAATTTAGAGTTTTTGCAAACCAACCATTTTTTTTATCACTGGTTTCTCATTATTGTTAAAGGTAGGTATCATATTATACAAAATACACTTTACCATGTTCTTCGAACACTATATATGTGTCCCTAGTTTGTCTACAAACCCCCCAATTATGAGAAAAGTCCATCCTCTCTGTCTTTTGCCTGCTCCACTTTTAAGAAAAATGTGTGCTCAAACATTCTGTTTAGAGATTTTCCCTTCATGACATCACAAAGGGTAGTAACCCCTCCCCCAGATGGGTGACACTCCCACAGCTAGGTGTTTGTTCTGCCCTCTGAGTCTGCCTTCTCACCGTAAACAATAGGGCAAGCCCAAGAGAAAGCCCAAGTCACATCCTCTTCCAGAGGGGTGTGGTCAGACACAGCTCACTTGCATTTAAAGCTACAGACACAGAAACAGTCTGTTCTGTGCAGGGCTGAAATAGAGGGGTTTATTGGCATGATCAAATATTGGATCAGAGTGGATTTATAACAAGAAACATGTTTTTAGGAGGTCTGAGATTTATTTAATCTTGTTGAAAAGGTGTAATATATGTGAACTTTAACTTGCGTCCAAAGTGTTTTATTTTTGTTGGGCTGTCTATTTTTCTTTCCCTGCTGTTCTGACAATAAGGAGCCACATTCCCTTCTTGCATTTTGAATTTAAACAAGAAAGTAAATCCATGTAAATATTTTAGAGGTTTGGATTTGTAGTGTGTTGTAGCTTGTTTTGCTCCTTATCTAATCCGCTATGGTTATGTGTGATATCTGCTTTGATCAGACAGTATTGTGAGTTATTTCAGATTTTTGGCTGGATAACATGTTTGTGTATGATAAAATAGAACATCATGTTCCGTTGCTTTCTAGTGCATTGACATATATTGTTGTCTTTTACACCGTCTTCCATTATACCCCACACTGCATATGTTTAACAATTTCTTGAGTGGAAGGTTATAATTACAATTTTTAGTGTAAAATGCAAATTCTTGCCATCATGCAAAGAGTCCTCATATAAAACTAGTGGGGGTTTAGTATTGAACCTTTTTGCTCTCTAAGAAAGTGTCACTCTGTCTCTACTTGTGCAGCGCAATAAATAATCAATATCATCTTAATAATTTGAGAAACATATTTTAAAAAAGAAGTCTGCTAGTCTTTAATTTATGAAATTTTGATGTTTTGAGAATCATTTTGTTCACATAACAGCAACAAACGCAGTGTCTGGGTTTTATGTACATGGATGTTGGTTAATTTATCAGTCGACGAGTCTCGGAGCACAATTTGAAATGCGCGTCTCTGTGTGACGTGGAGATACACACATGGGTGAATGGGTTTACTGAAGACATCCATGAAACTAAACAGAAGAGCAGAGAGAGGAAGCAGATGGGAGGATCATGCTAATGTAAACATGTGTCGAGTGAACTTTGAAGATCACAAGAAAAATCTGTTGCTCTCGAGCAACATTATCTCCAAAACGTCTCTTCTGACCTTTTGAAGTTTTCCTACGACAGCAACTCGGTGGCAAATAGTTTACTGAACATCTGTCATGTATGATAAAGTTAACTGCTTGGATGATCACAAAGTTTAGATTAATGTGCAGGTTTATCGAGGGTAAACTTGAAAGTTTCAGTGCAAACAAGAAATGATAATTCAATCTAAGAGATAGAAGTGTGGTTGAGATGTTGCCATAAAAGAGTGGGGACATAAAGTATCATGTATAAAAGCTGACCTTGCTGTGTGTAGCATTACATTTTCACTCTCAATTTACCTCTTAACCAAGAATGAACCTACAGTTACAGAGGTGGGAAAAAAAAAAAACGTTTATGTAAAAATCGAGATTCTTATCTCCTGAGATTTTAAATCGATTCATAACTTCCAAAAAATGTTGGGGGGCTAATCAGTCACTCCCTGCTAAGTGCTAAGGCTCTTTAACTCAGTAGAATGCCAAATAGAGCAGCGAGAAATTCAGCCAGTCTCACAGGTGACTGGAGTATGTACTCATTCAAAAATAGACTTTGACTCCATGGATTCAAAATCGTTTTGAATCGTTAATAGACTCTGAATCGGGTCGTGAGACACCCAAAGATTCCCAGCCCAATGTTCGATTCACTAAACATTACTTGTGTTCATTCAGACTGTAGGAAAATCAGATTATTTTCTCAAATTGCATACTTAAGACGAACTGCTTACAGGTATTTGCAATGGATCACGTCAGATGTGTGTGCATCACTACCTACCTATCTGCATGGATTGCTGTCCAGACAATGTTGACAACAGATAACTTAGATTTACAAAGCAGTAATCACCAATCATTTAAAGGCACCTCCATCTGTTGATTAGATCCAATGTCAATCCAATGTCATTGGAGTTTAATATGAATTTTTGTTGTCCAAACTATGTAAAATGATTACAATACATCGTGGATTGCAGTCTGAGGATACTGCGTATGCTGCAAACATTTTTGAAAATCATGAACCATATTAATATGAGGAGTTTCATGTGGAGTTTTATCTGTTTTCATTTTTAGTTTGTGGGGGATTTTCCAGATTTCTGGAAAAAATAAAGAACGTGGATTTACACGTCAGTTTACACGAAAGCTGTTGTAATTACTTAAAATAGGGAAGCATTCAAAAGACAAGACACAGAGTGTGTTTGTGTCAGAGATCTAAAAATGAAGGAGGCATGTCAGCAAAATGCTCTTCATCTTCGTATTTGTATTTCAGATCTTAGTTCTTGACATCATCCCGTCTGATATGAGCATGAAATGATTACATTGTTATCACAAGTGTGCTGTGGAAGCATTCAACTTCTTCCTCCACTCAGTCCAGGCTTTGGTTTGAGGGCGGTTTTCTCTTTATTTTTCTCTTTTTTTTTTTTTTTATCTTTGCACACTTACAGTCCACTGTATTTGTGATGTGTGTGTGTTGTAGAAAGTGCACGTTACTACACTTTACTGTAAGCGGGTCGAGCATTATCCAGATCTTAAAATACTGCACAGTGGGTTATCTGCCTAGAGACAGACGAAGACGCACATGGAGAGATTGAGTAAGAGAGTGAAGATGAAAGGGGGAGAACAGCACAGTACAAGGCAGGCTGAATGGATAATAGGCTATCTATAATGGATGACAAGTTGACCAAGTTCTTTCTGTCTTTTCCTATCAGTATTTCTCCCTCCCTTTTTTTTATTGTTGTTGCTTTTTTTTATTGTCGTTCTCCTGTCTTCCTCTGTGCATCTCTCTCGCTGTGACACCATGTCACTGCTTTGAGGCACATGTTCTGGAAGAAGACGGCGACTGCCATCCTCCCCTGAGCCTCTTAGCTGCCTTTGGAAGCGAGCCGCATTGCTTTGTGGGCCGTTCAAATCTCTTGGAGACGTTCTCCTCTCTCTACTTCTGGAAGGAGTACGATTAGAGGACGAGGGATGTAGCAAAGACAGAGGAAAGAAGAATGACTGCGAAGCCATATAGTAAACACCTATAGATTCTCACTAAAAAGTCAAAAGGGAAACCGTGTAAATGACAAGAAGGTGAAACAATTGACACCTGTTTATGGTCTCCTGCACTTTGCGGGACTTTGTCATTATCCACTAAAAATGGATAAATTGATTCTAAACATTCAGTGAATCATCAATGAATGAGCGCTTTATTGCCCCTACTCTCCTGTTGTACAATACACTGTAAAAAATATTGATTTTGTTCTTTTCTGGATGCTTTTTACAACTTTTCTCTGTTATTCCAAACACCAAGAATAACGATACAAGACTAAACTGTCTCCGAAACGTGTCATTGAAATTTACAGGACAATAAAATTAGTAAATATCTGTAGACATTTTCAAGCACCCCTACAGCCAGAACTTCTTCATCCATGTTTCTGCTAATTTATATTTCTCCTTCGTTGTCTGTGAAACATTTGCCCTTGTTACGAGTGAGCGCCGCATGGAAAAATGTTCCATGTTGGGGATAGAGCGGGACGCAGACGGCAGCAGCTCTGTGTTGTTTTGTCTAACAGCTGTGTTGGTTGTCCATGTAAGCTTCTAAGCTTTCTACCCTGCCGTGCCTCTCACAGACCGCCTGTAGAGCTTCTCTGGTAAGTTGATTGTACACATCAAAACAGAGCACTGAGCGTATAGTGACGTGTAGAGAGCTGGAAATAAGAGGCCGGCAAACATATACACTCTTTGTCTCAATGCACCTTTGTTTTTTTTGGTTGAGGCGGAGATATGATTTCTTCTTCATGGATCCGATATGTGCTTGTTATTGGATTTTAATGCTATAGCTGAACAAACAGAAATATTCAAGTGGGGGTATGTGTCGCTGGCAGAGGCAGAGGGAGTAAACATAGTGAAAAAAGACAGCGATAAGAGAAAAGTAAATCTACATCAACTAGTCCCTGTTGTTGTAACAGTTTTTCAGAAGTCAACGACTCAATAAGCAGCAATGTAGAGGACTTCTCTCCTCCAGAGCTGTATCAGTTTGAACTTGAAGCACAGGCAGTGAGTGCTGAGACATTGCAGAGGACGGTAAGGGACAGGAGAGGATGGGGGACGTCTCTGATTGGTAGAAGCTGCCCCCATATTTCACATCAAGCCACTGAGATTTGAGTTGTAATCAACCCCGCACAATTCTCTCAATCCACTTGACTCCCAACAGTTTGCTGAGTCGGCTGAGGTAGTTTTAATGGTGACGGAAGCTGGTACCACATACGTCACCAAACTCCAGATCAGCCAATAGAAAAATCAAATTGCAGTAGCCGGATTTCGACAGTTGCTATGTATATTTGTAACACAATATGTAGAATTTCTATACTTTGTACTAACATGTTGAGATTTGGACCAGTATTGCTCAACGGCACTACTTATTAATCATATACATATTCGATTTTAGCTGGAAAAAAAATGGTCCAGGGGGTTTAGTTACTCTCCAAAACATATTTTGCCCCACAAGTTTTATCAGCTCACACTTTTAACAAAATCGGTACTCAAATCAGTTTCTATTCTAAGATAAACAAAGATTAGAAACTGATATATCTATTTTGATTCAGTTTGATCTGTACTCTTCTATCTTTCAGCTGTTCACCACATCAATACCATCTCTCTCTCTCTCTCTCTTTCTCTCTCTCGCTCTCTCTCTCAGTACAGCAAACTCCTGTGAGAACATCCGCTGAAATATTTAAAACTCCTCTCCCTAAATCCACACTCAGCATACGAGAGGTGCTATGTTAGCGGCATAAAATGCACTCAGAACCATGCTGATGTTCTGTTCAATGCATCGCTCTCACTACCTGTAACTAATTGGTATTGTGTGAGATTAACGAGGTCACAGACTTATTTTAAAATTAGTTCAGCACATCCAATTCTAGGACGAGCTGAAGCCAGTACTCTGACACAAACATTTGTCAGCCGAAGCATTTGACAACATATATTCACACTTGACGCACACACTGATTCTAGTTGACGAAGATGCATCTTTTTGTGAAATGTAAACAAAATACTTTTGTCAAAGATTGTGAATGTTGGCTGAAACTGTGGTTTTGCATGCCAAACATCCAAATTCCATTTTACAATTTAACATACTGGATAACGGATGCTTCTGATGGCTGACTGAGTAGATTTGCAATTATTTCAAAATTGGGCGTGTAGGATTTTCTTTCAGGGAAATCTTTCTCCATTTACTGTTATCATACCCCAAAGATGTCTCTCTTTGTAACATTCTGCACACCATTAACTTAATACCAAATCCCTGGCCTACAGATATTTTGTTTTATACTGTAGTACGCCCACCGCCATCCCTAGCCTCGCAAGAAAAAAAACCCCTTCAAAAATATCAGCTAGAAACGCCTAATTAGTTGCATATTTTTCTGATGTGGAAGGTTTCCTCAAGCGACGCACTTACAAGCCGAGCAAAAATCTAAAAAGATGACCTTTGGAGACCAGAAAGAGTCTTGATCATGAGTCAGCTGAGGCAAAAGTGCCCAAAGTTATCGTCAGCATTGTTAGGAAAACTACAAAATCAAGCAAATACATGCACATACACAAACGGGAACAAAAATATGAAACGCATTTACACATTAAACACCAGATAATAAGTCTTTTCCTCATGAATCTGCCTCTGTGGTAGCAGCATAAGAAAGCCGGGGCACAGCAGGATGTTGGGTATAGAAACAGAAGTGTTAGAATGTTCCTGCATAAAGTAAAAGAACCAAACGTACAATTCTTCTGTCTTTACAAAAGTCCTCTTTTATACATATTTGCGTGCGTGTGTGTGTGTGCATTTGTGTTGGGTACCACGACTGTTTGACTGACAGCGGAGGTAATTATAGTTCCACAGTGGGAGTAACCCCCACACAACCTCTCAGGCTGAGTCCTCAGCACTGATGAACCCCAGCATGCAGGCTAATGCCAAAACTCACGCTACCTCTGCTGAAAATATACCTACTAAATGACCGCGGGAGGAGAGAGACAGACCGAGTGAGGCAGAAGGAAATAAAAGAGAAGAAGAAGTTTGACTGAAATTGAACTGACCAGCCATGAGGAGGGAAAGAGAAGAGATGAAGATTAGCAGGAGGAAATAAGTTAAGGTGTTAAAGAGAGGGAGGGAAGGAGTGAGTAAAGTGGTGGTAGATAAGGTTGACAACTACGGCGCGCTGCTGGGCTAATAGGCACAGGACCAAAATAGACGTGCAAGACCGAGCAGAGGTGAGAAGAGGCAAGTCTCTTTAATACAGAAGCCGGGACGAAAAACAAGAGCGGTGAAGAGCGAGGGAGGCTGAGGGGAAGGAGAACGGAGTAAGTGGTTGTGTGAGCAGAGGGAAAACAAGTGTAATAGAATAAAAGGTAAAGGGAAGATATAAAAGAGAGTGAGCACTGGACTGAGTTGCAGCAGCTATTAGTCAATTGATTTCTTTTAATTTTAAATATAAGTGTGTGTAACTCCCTGCAAAGGTAGCATGAAGCTGGTCTGAAAACTAGCCATTAACAACACCAGGTTACAGCTTTCGGTCTTAAAATCTATATTTGTAAATAAAGAAAGGGTGAAATTATGTTGTAATTTTATGAGTTTTTACTTATCGGTTATAAATCCTCAGGAAACTAACATCTATGACTAAAGCTCCCCTCAGGTATACTGTGTGTGTTGAATGTGTTTAAGATCATAATTTAATGACTAAACCTCTTTTTGGGATTGCATCAGTGTTATTTTCAGCGGCAGTGGGCAGTTGTTTCCAGGGAAAAATCTCTAATAAATTTCTTGCTATCTGCCTTGCACTAAAAAAAAATAACAATAAAAGACGGCCCTTTCAAAATGAGCGACTAGCCGGTTAATAAAGTTTAGCATAACACACTTCAAGAGCCAGAAAGTTCCTTTAGGAGTTGGTGGAAATTGCATTGCATCTGCGGCCGTGGCTCGGTTGGTAGAGTCGGTTGTCTCTCTTACCAGAAGGTTGTTACTTTACATAACAACCACTGCCTTCAGTGTGTGAACGGGTAGGTGTGATCTAGAAGACTGGAAAGAACAATACAAGCTCAAGTCCATTTATCATTTACACCAAATGTAACAGAATTTCCTTTAATGTACTTTGTTACCACAGCAAATATTAACCGGCCGTGGTTGATCAGGATATGGTCATACAGATCTTTATTTTGTTGTGCTGCTGCAGATAATACTCTTTTTAGGGAAAAGAAATGACAAACTCATTTTAAGTTTGGAGGAGAAGGTGTTTTTGTTGAAGCATTTTAATTAAGTAAGGCACCGGCCACCTCTTCGTTGAGGTACAACTACACTAAAGTTTGAATTCATGGACAGCTGGTATCAACTGGATTCAGCTGAAGATGCACTTTATTTTTTTTCCTTAACTCTCCCCCACCTCTCTCACTTTCTCTTCCTCTGTTTCCATCTTTTTGCAAGTTTAATAAAATATTCATCTTCTCCTTGCGTAGTCCGGCTCTTACCCCCTCCCTTTCTCTTCACATGTTTCCCTCTGCCTTTAAAACCCAAATCACAGTCATCCTGTCCTACCTCATCCTGAACCCATCTGTGCTTCCTCTCCTTTTCTATCACTCCCTCCATCCCCGTCCACCTCTCCCTGATGTCTCTTGTCCTCCTCCTGTCATCTTTTAATCTAACTATGCTCAAATAATCCATAATCGCTGGGTTTAGTCAGTGCAACCGCTGTACTAGACATAAAGAATCACAGAGCGGGGGATTACATAAATTAATGTGATGTACAGTAACAGAACAGCTCAGTGAAGCTATGTTAGTCTGCCATCTGATATACAGCAGAGGGAAATGTGCTCTGCTCAGCCTCACAGGACTCTGTAGCAGAAGAAAATTGAAAAAAATATCATAGGTAGAAATAATGTATCTCTTCAAAATGTCATACTTTAACTTATTTTAAATCATCTTCATGTGGAGTGGATTCAGGAGATCAACATCCTTAAAAGAGAAGTCACAATTCAGCTGAAAGTGGGCACATGCATCCCATCATAGGATTTGACATATTAAGGTCAAATTTTGATTATATTTTAGGATGTGAGCTTTAGGTCCCACTCAGTAGAAATCTGTTTGCTTAGGCTTTCTGCTGCATCTGTAACTTTTGCTAAGCAGCTATAAACCATCCAGACAGCACTCAGTGAATGCATTCCTCCGCTAAGACGGCGCAATCCTCCCGTTTTAATGACAAGGTTTTAGTATGCGGACATTTATTTATAGACCGTCATGGGACATATTCACCATTAAAGTAAGTGCAGCAATTTTAAAGAAAATGATGCAAATGTCAAAATGACCTCAATTTCAGATCAGATTTGAAACCCGTTCTAACCCACGAAAATAAAGATGTTCTGATTAAATGTTTGTCCTTTTTAAATACAAATTCCAACACCTGCATTTGTGAATTGGCCTATTGCAAGAACCGATCTGATACCAGGGAAATAATCCTTAACTACCTTTTACTTTATACCCTTTACTTAATTTACGAATGCTTCCACTTTTATGTGGCTCCTCGCAGAGAATGTATGACAGGTGACTTTTCACTATTTGGTGTTTTGAAAGTTAGGCCTTCTAAGAAATAACCTCATAAATCTCTGATAAAATTACAATCCTGGATGGACAAGATTTATTGAGTTCCCCTTTGCTGCTCTAGTAGGTTCTGGTTACAGCTATAAAACCTGCCTGTTGGCAGGACAGCTCAGCTGTAAATACTGTTTTGAAGTTGACTTTTTTGGGCTAATAAATTACAATATTTAGATAATTATAGTTGTTGCATGGACTGGCGTAAATGCTGATCTCTTATCCTGCATTATAGACAGTATATGAGAAGGTGAAGTCATTAACGATACTGGATACTAGCTTTGATTCATTTAAAGTCATATCTTCCGCTCTTTTACTCACTTAACAATTTGAAATCTTGAAGGCTTAGTCCAGAGGTCGGCAACCTTTTTCAATCAAAAGAGCCAGTTTTGCCTGCCGCTCCTCCCAAAAAATCTGTCTGGCTCCGTAAAACATATTTATACCTTTCACTTTAGAGACTGTAAAAAAAAACTTCAAAGTAGAAAATCATAAGTAAAAAAAAAAAAGATTTTCCCTTTTAGCAAAACTACAGAGAGCTCCAGGAGAGGGGCAAAAGAGCCGCAGGTTGCTGACCCCATGGCTTAGTCAGTATGATAATTAATGTCTTAAAATCACATAATGTCAAGAACTGTTATGGGGTCATGTGTAGTTACTGTCTGAAAACTTGTCCTATAACTCCTAAAATATCCTCATTTTCAAAGGTTGTTCAATTTGCAGGTTTGTTTCCAAAAAGGGAACAATCAGAAAGCATATCAAATCTTGTAGAGGAAAGAAAGAGTAACCAGGACAGTTCTCTATTTTGGAGAGTATTAAGTCGTGACAGTTTTATCGTGTAAGGATAATACTTGAACAGGAGTTGAGATCAGCTGTGCTCCCACAGGAATGTCTTTGGATAGAAATAAAGATCATCAGATCATTTTTCTTTGAAGGAATTCTCATGCCTCTGTGCGCCTTTGCTTTGCCATGACATTGTGAGACATGTTTGTGAGAACATGAAACTAAAAGAACAAGATGATTTACATGACGACAACATGGACCTGATGTATGCACTCTCAATCACATGCTCTTCATGATTACTTTGGGGAGTAGAGTGCAGATATGACTCCATTTCAATAATTTAGATTCAATATCATTACATTGAAGTGCTTTGGTGAAAAGCAGAGAAAAAATAGCCCCCTTGTGTGTGTGTGTGTGTGTGTGTGTGTGTGTGTGTGTGTGTGTGTGTGTGTGTGATTCCTCATGCTTTTCTGTGTTCCTAAATGTGTGAGCTCCTTCAAGAGTGTCAGACACAGAGACACACAAGCCCTGTCTGCGTATCACATAGAAACTGCACGGCAATGCTCAGAGCCAATCAGAATCTCTGGAATGGAGCTTGTCCAATCAAGGCAGAGTTTTATTATGAGGTGGAGGGAGAGAAAAAACTTAAGCGGTGCAGTGAAAGGAGGCAAGAAAAAGAGAACGATGTTGGCCATGAGGCTTAAAGCGAACATATTTCAAGTTTTCTTCTGTCAAGGAAGCAAAATAGAATTTTGAACAGGAAAAATTACTCACAATTGACCTCCAATGACTGGAAACCAAAATAACCGTCTGAAGTTTCCTTTTAGTCTTTCCATTCTGCTAGCTCCAACTCGTAATTGGCTGTTTCCATGTTGATTGCAGTGTTTGTATTAAACTGTCAGCACTTATTTTCCTGGCTGTCCATGCTGGGGGAGTTTCAGATGTGTGAATGTGCAATCTCATTTGTAAATAAACCATTAACACCATAGAGAATTGCAAAGTTTTTCTCATTTACATTCACAGCAGAGAAGATAAGACATCACAAGTTCACCCTGATAAATAAATGTATTGATTCGGACGTCCGTTTTTTTTTGTTTTTTTTTAAAATCCCCACTGCAGAGCGAGCACCGTTCAGCACTCACATGCGAGCGACTATTTGTCTACTCGGCTGTCAGCCTGTGATGGAAACATGGTGCATGTGTGACTTTAAATAACACCACACGCTGGTCTCTCTTTCTCTGTTACACACACACACACACACACACACACACACACACACACACA
Source organism: Labrus bergylta (assembly GCF_963930695.1). Lineage (NCBI taxonomy): Eukaryota > Metazoa > Chordata > Actinopteri > Labriformes > Labridae > Labrus > Labrus bergylta. Next base: position 17,007,568 of record NC_089208.1, on the reverse strand, counting down.
CACACACACACACACACACACACACCCCCACTTACAAAAACACACACGCATGCAGTGAGGCAGAACTGCTGACAACAGTCTCCGGATTATCTTTGAGCCTCTCCATCCTTCTTTACGATTCTCACCACTGCCGCTGTCCTTCTCTGTCCACCTCTGCATCCGCTCAGTCGCTGGTGCTTATTTTCGATTCCATCTCCCATATTTTCCTTGTATTCCTTTATGTTCTATGTATGTGTGCATGTAAGTACAGAATGTAGAATAAAAGGTGGACTCGCTGCTTCCTAGCAAGCGCGTTTTCTAATGATCATACTCACATCTAGATTAATTTTCGAATATTGTGCAAAATAAGCAAATCTATGGCTGTAGTTGAATCAGTTTTTCTTGACTCAATTTAAAGATTGTGCGATGAGAATATTGTTACCAGTGCGTTGGCAGCAGTGGCTGATGTGCGTGTGTCACTTCAATGTCTGTCAGGTGCATCAGTCATACTGCTGAACAGGGGCCGGGCTACACAGGAAGGCCAAGACACGGCGACCAGTGGTTAATGAGGTGTGTTCAGCACACTGGCAACTCTAACCATTATCTAGCATGCAGGGGAACAAAGCCGCGGGAGGCTATCGATTATCTATTTGACATGCTGCTGAAGCCAGGAGGGCAGGAAGAAAAAGGGCAAGGACACACATACACAAACAGAAGGGGAAAAAAAAAAAAACAGAGTAAGAAAAGTGGCTGGAGACACGGACAAACCGGACAGTAAGACAGTGAAACAGGAGTCAAACAGCGAGCTATGATTAAAATTAGCAGGGTCTGCAGAAAAATCAAACACAAGGGAGACACAAAAATGGACGTTCTTGCAAGATTACAGTAATTTTCCTCTCTTCTAATGATTAGTTTGAAGACGAATGCACTTTAATTTTTTGACAAGATTCACACTCTTGTAAAGTCAAAGTAATAAAACAGGATTTTTGCTGGATGATAAGCAGCTAAGTGGGTATACACAGCCAACTTTCTGTCATTGCCCAGCTCTGTTGAAATACTGTAAACACAGTCAACGTGCTGTATCCATTCCAAAAGTGTGAATATGTACACACCACTGCTGACCACGTTTATCCTCGACGCAACACCAGCTCAGATACTCTGCAGCAAGCTAGCCCACTCAAGTCTCAGTGAGCCATGACAGTGTGAGTCTGAGCCAACGAGCACTACACCAGGACCTTTTGACTAAAGGAGCTTAATTGAATTCTTCCATCATTAACTTTATCTATACCTGTTCTTTAATACTGATTGAAACTACTGTCCTAATGTCTTCTATGATGGCCTCTTCATTAGTTACATTACGGCCACTAATCCTAACACTGTCTCTTACTTTGACGTTTCAAACAGTAAACACGTTTACAAAGAAGAATTCATAATCTCATGTTTTTTTTCCTCAGGTAGTTTGCGTCTGATTCCTCCTGTTCACACACATTTTCAAACAACCTCAGTCTTTAGGGGCCAATCTGAACTGTTCATCTAATATGGGGCGGGACTTTTGCGTTAATGAATTGGTCGGTGTTCAGTGGACAGACTGGTCCAGAGTTTGCGAGCGGAGTACAGTGGCTGCCTGAAGGAGGGAAGAAGGAAGGTGCTTTTTTGGTTTTTACACAAAAGTTGTCTTATTTACTGTTTTTGTCTTTTTAGCTGCTGGCCTCCTCTTCTTGTTCCTTGTTTGCTTGTTAATCTACATGTAGGATGCTGTTGACATGGAGGCGGCGTTGGAGTTGTTGAATGGCACCTCAAAAAGAGATGCTTCGAGATTGTCACTCATTCCGGTGGGTTGAGTGACAGAGTTATGTAATGAGTCATGTAACTAATTACCTCTGCGGCTGAGAAAAAAAAGCAATATAATTACTGTTCAGTTTGTTAAAAGAAGAAGAAAAAAAAAGCGTACAACAATGACTCGCCAACTTGTGAATTAGGAATACAGCAGTGTTTGGTGTGCTTGTCATCTGCAGAAAATCAGGCAATAAAAATGGTAATAAATAGTTGATGCAAGAAACAGTATAAAAAACATCACACCAAAGTCTACATAAAAGCTGCAATAATCCGACAGATGTGTCAGTTCAGGGCTAACCATGCTTCGAGAGTGTGACTTCTTTCTTAAGTAGGACATCACCATCAGTTCATGTTTTTGTGTGTGTGTGTGTGTGTGTGTGTGTGTGTCTTTGTCAGTGTCTCTTTCACAGCTGGAAACCAGAAAATCAAGACTTAAGTCTGTGATGTTTTGCTGATTTACATCTTAGTGTTGCTCATATCACAGTTAATCAGGGTCTAACATTGAGGAATCCTGATTGAATATCATATTCAGATCATTTAAAATGCATCATTATAATTGGTTCTGAAAAAGATTTGTAAAAAAAAAAAAGCAAAGACCTGAATTCCTTCTTAAAATGTGCATACAAATAAGACAATTTTCACATAGCTGTCATGCAAAACAGTTTCGTCGTGTACCTGAGGACGGGTGAATTATATTTTCATAACACTAAATAAACAAAAGAGAGAGGAGTGTAGGGTAAAGGATTTTACTTGACTATAAAACGGGGCAATACAAAGCAAGGCTGTAATTGGGGTAACATTTCTTACTTCGTGAAAGAAACGTGTTCGATGTCAGTGTTTGGTATTTACAGGCACCCTGTGGAGTTTCTACAAGTGCCGCCGTGGAGCACTGCTTTCTGTGAGCGGGTACCAGCTTTACTTTTAACACCTGCACGATGGCACTGTGATGCCACTCAGAGGAATGTTATTTAAAGTACTGCGTAATGAGAGTTGTATTAAAGCATTTGTATTCTTCACAATGCTACAGTAAGACACGTTGTAAGATTCGGCTTGATGTTGTCTTCACTTCAGAATCACATGTTTGTTTTTTCAGAGGCGGCGGCTGTACTGTAGTGGCAGTGTTTCATTTGTGAAGACAACAAAGTATTGTCAGTTACCACTAGTGAATGATCTTCTTTTTTTTTTTTTTTTTGTCCGACATGAGTTGAACTTTCTTGAATCTCATACAATCCAACCTTTAAAGTTTGTTATTAAGGACTGTGGAGAGCTTCAGGACAAGAGATAGAAGCAATACCACTGCGTTATCTGTATTCACATTCTGAAAACAATATCCTAACCGTTTGATGTGGAGCCTATTCTCCACAAATAATCAACCCTGTGGTCAATTGTTAATTCTTATGGTTCAAAGGAATTTCTTGTCTTCAAAGAAATCTTGTTTTCTAGCTGAGCTGAGGTGTGGTCCGGTACCAGTTTACTTATCAGGGATCTTTCTATCTGACTTTAATTACACATGTTATGTTAGCACTGATAGCTTCAGCTTGATCGACATCAAGTTTTCTTAGATTCCATTTAGATTATTTCTTAGAATCCCTGTTTCCCTTTGTATTTCTTCACAATATATTACAACTTGAAATGTACAAATGTGATATTGGTTGGGTTATTATCCATGTTTGAGGCCCATTCACTGCTTTTGTTGTCGTTATGGGGACAGTTGCCTTTTTAGTAAGCTCGTTCAGATAATGCCTGAAATGCTGCCTTGGAGTACTTGTGATAATGTCAGTCAGTGCATCGATCTGATACCAAAATAAACACCACTGGTTACAGCAAAATGATGATATAGTCATACACTCTGCATTTTACAGTTTAATTCCTGCATGTCATTAACGTTTCCCAGACTGTGCTGTTTCTAAGTTGCTGGGTGTTGGGAGCATTAGTGGAAAGGTCAGTTGGTTGCCATTACTTAAACTGTTGTTTTTCTGCCCAACGCAGCACAATGTGACACACCATCCATCCCTTCTCAAAATAACTGCTCCCTTAGGGATGGAACCCCCCCCCCCCCCCCCAAACCCCCCTCACACAGGCCCTCCATTATCAAAGACTCCAGCTAAAGACCTACATCAATACCTTCAAATTGACCGGCTGTGTCAAAGAGAAGCCGTGTTACTTCAGGGTCACAGGATCATCTTCATATTAAATGTTCAGTCTTACAGTCATTCAGGTGTAGAGGTCAGTGCTTCTGTCCGTGTGTGTGTCTGTGTGCTTGTGTGAGTGAGTGTGTGTGTCTCCAGGCCTGAATAAATGTTAGTGTGCAGGGATCTGTAAAAAGACCTCAAGTAACTGGCTTCATGTTTCATTTCCCCACAGCACTTTTCACTGGCTTAGCCAAGGTCAGAGGTTATCGAGGAGTGAGGAAAAATAGGATTTGGTGTGCGATGTTTGCTACCTTTAGCAGGGCGCAGACAGACGTTAGAGCAAGATTAAAATGTTGAACGCGGCGAGAGCAGTACTCAGACGTGCAGATTACAGCAAACACAAAAGAAAAGGCAGAGAAAGTGAAAGGAGACATGAAACTAGGGGAATTATTTTGAAATATGCAAAAGGCTTGAGAAAATTGTCTCTTTTCTGTTGCACTAATTGCCCCATTTTCACACACACAAATGTAAACATCATGTTTATTCTCATTCTAAGAAAATTTTGGTAAAAGTTGATGGGGAAAAAGGTTCAGTGAAGCCATACTGATGTTTGTTAGGCATTTTACCCTTCCTGAGAGAGGGAAAAATAGCTCTAAATGTAAGAGGATATAATAGTTGACGCATGTGGGTATTAGTGCTGTGAGATTAACTGCTATGATAACATATCAGATGATGGTAAATAAATAAGCTAGCCCGCCTGCCAACATGGAAAGTCCCCCTCACGATGAAGCAGAACATAGCAGCTGAGGGACATTATGTTCGGTTAGCCGTGCTGCTTGTTCGGAGTGCACCGATTAAGAGAAAACGTCACAGACTTGTTCCTGGAAAGCATGCAGTACCATTGTCTTTTTTAAAGGTTAGGATGTTCAGTTTCAGACTTAGAAACATTTTGAATTTAAAAAAGTGCATACGTGAAAGTCATATCTGCCTCCCATCTGAGCTCATGCTTCTTAAAATTTTGTCATTGTAGTGATAGGGAAAGATTTCTTGCAGAACAGGGAGATGTAACTCAACACATCTGAGTGATCACCTAATGAAGCGTGGCGCTGGATGGTTATTGGACGGTCACTAAGCAAGGAGGTCAGAGGTGGAGAAAAAAAATGTAGATGAAAGCTATAAGGAGGACGGGTTTATACATTAAACATAATGTCGAGTAGGTCAGCTTCAAAGTGTCAAACTCGATGTGCAGGAGGTACAGAAACATGACCGTAGTTCATGGCTCTTTATGTATGTTCATGTTGGTGGCATATCGCCTTGAGAAAACATGGCAGAGGAAGCCTTACAGTCATCAAACAGGATGCTCTGAGCTGTAAAATGCACATACGGTATCCGCATAATCACCTCCAGTGACATCGATGGAGAATATGATAATTGTGAATCGCTGTGGGGACTCATGAAACATGTGTTCTGTAATGGCACAACGCAACTCTCAGCTCCACAGTAAACGTTCAGGTCACTCTGGATGAACTGTGGAGAGTGTGAGATGTTGGTGGAACACAACCGGGACTTATAGTCAGTGATTTTGTTCCTGTAGCTTGAACAGGAATTCAAGTTATAGCTGCTGTTTAAAGCTAATATTTCTGCTGTTTTGTGTTCTCTGTTCCTTATTCTCTATTTTATCCAGCAGTTTTTTCTGCCACTTAGCAATTGTTATAACGTTTAACTAGTCATAACTTTAACTGAAAGATATTGCTGTGTTAAAGACACAGTTTGTGTGTCTATGTCTCAAGTGCCTTGTTAGCGTCTCTGAGGTTGCAGATTGGCAAATGCTAATGTCAGCACATGCTACAACGTGATGTAGATATATTCAACTGTTACCATCAACCACTTTTTTTGTGTGCATGCTCGTGATTGCTAACCAGCACTCCTAATTGCAGCTGAATTTGACATGCAATTCCGAAAGTGAAATTCTGGTGCAAGAAGAAACTTCTTCTTGGTGATTACCAAGGTTTGTACAATTCACTCTGTTAACATTGTGAATGCTAATGAATTCATTTCATGGAAATCCGACTGATATTTGTTGTAGTGTGTCAGCTTTGACCAACACGCTCTACCTTCAGGACCTGCCAGTGTTGCTTAAACCAAAGCAAAGTGAAGAACACTGCGTATGAGCAAGAGTTGATGTCACAAGTGTTTTGCTGCTGAGCATAAGACGCTAACAGTTACAGGCAGGGACCAGCAGTGATATGACTCATCCGTAATGAGCATCAGCTCCAAAACTGAACCATGACTGGTCCTGACTGTACATCATTTAAATGTACAACTGGAACCAACGCAGATGGAAATGCAGAGTGACTCTTGTGGGTCAAACATGATGAGAGTTACATACGGACCATGGCATGTATATAGCAGACACTTCGAAAGTATTACATGCAAACACTAGTTTGTGCACTAAATCACAGTGCAACACAACTGTCCATCTATTATACCCTCTTTAATGCTGCAGTGCTGCAGGCAGAGGCCAATGGCATGAATACTGACAGGGAAAAATGCTGCTGTACAAATCATAATTATGGAAATATTAATGATATGGAAATAACTAAAGGAAACAATGCATATATGTCATTGTATAAGAGCAGAGTTAAGGAATTCCTGCACTCAGACAGGCATATGGCGAAAATTAATTCAAGTATAAGTGCAGAATGAGACGGGCTTGGACCAGAATAAGCATGTTTTTCTGCAGCAAAAAAACACTTGAATCCCAGCAGAACATTTGCATATTGTTTTAAGCCGAAAGACAGCATCTGAACGGCTGCAAGTTAACGCATACAGGCATTTGGAAGAATCAAAGCCTCGACTCTTGCATTATGCAAAAGTACATGTTCTGAACAATGATAATTCTATAATATCCCCTTCTTAACAATTCCCTGCTCTGTCTCTCTTACTGCTCGCCCTTGAGATGCACAAACTTCGGCTGTACTCACTTCTGTCACTTTGCTGTCACGCAGTCAAATTGTGGGCTTATTCTTTCATGAAATATTGTGATTTTACCCAGAGTGCAGTGGATGATCACTGCATAGAAGAAACTGATTGTGTCTTTGTGATATTGCCTCTTTTTTTTTTGGTTTGAATCCCCCTACTGACAAAATCTTGGCTGGGAAAGTGAATGAGTAATGCTTTATCCCTCTTTTTATGCATTCATTCCACAGAAGGGGAGAGGTTTAAGCATGCAGACTCAACCCATAGACCATTTGTTGGTCTTGTATTTCAGCCTTTACTAGAGGGAAGCAAACATTTAGTCCAGCAGCAGCTCAGAAAACCAGCTAAAACGACAACTGTTGAGATTTTCAGAAAACAAATTCAAAAAGTTGCCAAATTCTCTGCAAGCAATCCCATTTAGACTTGACTTCTTTGATGCATAAAATGTGTGTGTAAAAATCCAAAATGAGACCCCCTGCTCCTTTTGAGGTCCCCCCTCCCGCCCCCACCCTTCTCCCCTCTCTTCATAGTGAAGAGTATACTGTATGTAGTACCACTATTCCCAAACTGGGGTAAGTGTACCTCCAGGAGTTTTTTCGTTCTCCAGAGGGGGTGCAAGAGGAGATTCTAAATTCGGCATCAAATTATTAACGATGAACCTCATTAACTTTGAGAGCCTCCTGCTTATCATCGCCTCCCATAAATGCGAGCACGACTTGAATCCTTAAAAATGTAAATGCAAAATAAGTTGAAAGCTACAGCAATTTTCTGTTCTCACTCCTCGGTAGTCTTAAATCCTTTCTTTAAAATCTTAAAGTGCCTACATTCTTTTCGACTGTCCGCTCTATTTTTTGTCCTGCTTCTTTCTTAACAATCACGTTGTAGTTTTCTTTTAATAAATCTCACTGCTCAGGTTGTACTTCCAGGATGAGTGCATTACTATCTCTCTCTCTCTCTCTGACATACGATGATGTTTTATTTATTTATTTTTTCATCAAGGAGTCCAAATGAGAAGTCGAGAAGAATCTTGTTTAAAATCTTGTTGCAACATTGCAGATTAGCTTCCTCTTTGATCTGCACTGTTTCAGTGTGAGCCCACGGCAACAGAGGGATGCAAAGCAGCAGGCAAACAGTAGATCTGTCAGACACACAGCACATTTGATATTCCTGAATCTCATCCGCTGGTAGTCCAGCCTGTGACGGTGTGCTGCTCGTTGTTGTTGTTGTTGTTGTGAAGAATTGCCTGTTCCATCTCCTCTCACACGGACAAGGCTGTACGTCATCCATTAAAAGCAGCTGTAGATGAAAGTGTGGTCAAACATAAAAGCACAAACACTGTCAGTCTAAAATACCAAACCTGCGAAAAACCTTTTGTTGAACTGAGGAGATATTGATCACTAGCAGCATTACTGGAAATGATTCAGTTTCAAGCAATTGATTGCCTGAGATGACAACCAGTGCTGATCCATCCTCAAATTGACACTCCAAAAGTATCATTCCCAGTATGTATTGAATGCTTCCCTTTCAAATGTCCCTAATGTGACCCACACGAGCATGGGGGAGAGAGCTTTCTAACTCTGGAACTCACTGCCTTTGGACATTAAAACACAAGCTCTCTGGGTGGTGTTAAAAGTAAACTCAAGATTTACCTTTTTAATCTGGCGTTACATTTGGAGTCATTTTGTAGCTCTGTTATAGCCTTGGTCAATGTTTTTATTGTTTTTACATTATCTTTGATTTTAATGTATTAGTTCCTACTAGGGCTGGGTATATCCCACAACCCCAGGATACGATACGTATCACAATACGATACATATCGTGATATACATTGATTTTGGATAATGATCATGTCCTTTACAGAATTCACTACAACAGCTGTTCTTTATTGTTGAGAATAACAGCAGAGGCAAGTATCCTACAACTTCACTTCAGTTCAGGTCCTCAAAGATCCTAGAAATACATTCAAATATTTGAATCCCAGAGCTCTGGCTATGGTGTCAATGTGAACTGCACCATAGGTCAATTGTCTTTCAAAACTGTCATCACAGCTCTGCAGCCATATCGACTCTGTAACATCTACATTAACTTGCAAGGAGCACATGACGATATATTACCATCAATTTTTTGAGAACAGAAAGTTCCTACATATTTTATTATTTCCTTCTGTATTTCATTTGTATTTTAATTACCGACTCTCCTGTTTGAGTCTTTCAGGATTTTAGCTATCGTTGTTTAATTTCTGTTTTTGTCTGTTCTTTTTTGAAGCACTTTGGGCTGCATGCTTATAGTGTGGTTGAAGAAATGGAGTATTTATTCAGTACTTGCCCATTTTTACTAAGAAGTAATAGTGATGATAACAAGAAGAAGTAGGAGGGGGGAGAGGGAGAAGAAGGAGGAGAGAGAGGAAGAAGAAGTCAGAAAGAGGAGAAGGTAAAGAAGACAGAAAATGAGAGAAAAGGGAGAATGAGAAGGAGTAGGATACGAAGAAGAAGGTGGAAAAGGAGGAGTAGAGGAAGTACTGTCCCTCAGATGTTCGTTGTTTTGAGATGCTCAATTGAATTACATAAAAAAACTTGTGATGGTCTTCAAATCAAAATCAAAAACTGTCTGCTTAATAGACAACTCTGACTACAAATAATTAAATTGTATGTTTTCTCATATAATTAGAAAACAAGGAAGTTAAAACATTTACATACAGAAAAAATGTTCAAACTTCTGTTAAGTAAAGTGTTTTGAACCAAGCAGCTCACTAAACAAAACATTATCTCCAACCCCCCCAAAAATGTAATCAAATGTTATTTTGCTCTCAAGGTTTATCAGTCCACCAAGTTTAATGGAAATCCAATTATTTCTCTTGTTAAACCTCTTTTTTAGCGGGTCCAAATAAAAGCCTTCTTCTTCTTCTTTCCCCAGAATTATAATAATGCATGTACCACTTGTTACAACAAGTACGATATATTAAAATGTTCGATTTGAAAATATATTTATGGGTAGGATGAAGTAACAGCAAAAAATATTCAAAGATAATCCAATACGATGAAATCACAAAGATGTAAACCTGACAGCTCTGGAGAGATTTAGATGTCAAGGTATCTTTTAAAAAAGGGGATTAAGATGAACCTTTTCTTCTTAAGCTTTTCCGTTAGTTCTTCACTTGTCTTGCAAAGCTGCAAAACACCGCCTGCAGCTAAAGGCTATATGAGTGAACAGAGAGGTGACAAAGTGTAGGAAATAAACATCTAAATTTATGAGTGTGGAAGCACTAAAAAAAAAAAAAAAGGAAGATTCTCCCAAACATAGCATACGAGCTGGCTGGATGATCTAATGAGTCTGAAAAAAGGAGTGAATCACGTACTACGGCCTTCACAGTCAACAGATTCCATCGCTTAGAAACATGTTCGACGGCATCAGTGCCAAAGAGCATGAAAGCTGATCTGGCAGCTCATGTTGACCTAAAATCTCTGCAAGTCCTCAAATGAAAAGACAAACCCATTGTTTGTGCGTGCCCTGGAGTAGACACACAGGAGGGCGTTCTGATCTGATCCGATCCGCCTGTGACGTCCAAACCTGTTATGAAACTACTCGTTTTCTTTATGACGTGACAGCGTGTAAAGGTTAACATTCTTTGGGTTTGGGGGGGGGGGAGTAAAAAAATCATGGTATGGGATAAAATCAGGTAGCCATAAAGGTAAGAGGGACCTTCGTTGTCATGGTAACAATAATAAACACTTGGTAAAGGTTAAGGTGTGACGATCATGCTTTTGAAAAACACAATGTTGATGGAGAGTGGGACTCCAATATGAGAGTCCAAGTTGACCTATGTATCCATCAGTCCCCATTTTCACTCTAATGCTTTAGAATAAAATAAATAGTACAGTGTAGACCTACTCTTTTTGTTAAGTTTCTTGAGATAACATTTGTTATGATGCGATTTAGCGCTATACAAATTGCAAAAAGATTGAAAGATGAATTGAATACCTGATTTGGATTTAAATATTTCTGCTTAGGTTTCTTAATGGAAAAAAAAAAACCCAAAGAAGTCTTGCAATTTTATCAGACTCACTGGGAGGGTACAAGAGAAGAAGAGCATTAGCAGCTTTGGCTTTTCACAGCCCCTGCTTCAGTAATTCATGTTTATGCGGGTGTGCTGTGTGGACCCATCAGTAAGATAACTAAAGAGGCACTGATAGAAAACATTTAGAAAACAACATCATATGGTTCAGACAATACCAACATTTTAGACTAAGATATCAGTAAAAATCCAACAATTTTGATACCAGTTTCCAGACCACAATTACTCTCAAAAAATTCCTTAGCAACCAAATAATGGGTAATTGTCTTGTTTTTACGACGCTGCATACAGTGTTGGTACAAAGGAAGTCGCTGAACATGTAACAACATTTGAACGTACTGTTCTTTGTAATGCAAGGAACAAAAATGATGCATTGACTCATTTAAAATGCCCCCTCTTAATTATTACATGACATCCAGATCATGTCTGTACATGCAGAGAGTGTGTTCTCAGGCTGCATTTTCTTATTTTAGCATTATGTTGTTTTATGTGTTTAGGACATTTTTAAGGGTCAGTTACTGGGAAGTGTGTAATCCTGAAGGTTTCAGTTGTGATCTCTCTCTCTCTCTCTCTCTCTCTCTCTCCCTCTCTACATTTTCAAAGGTTCAGTTTTCATTTGAATTTTTTGTGTGTGAGGAATCTGTCTCTGCAGGATGGAAATCGATCAAACACACCCTTCATTAATCCTACCATCACTTGTGTAAGAATTCTTAAAAAAAAAAAAAAAAAAAAAGTATTTCTCCCTCCTCACTGCCTCTGCGGGCTCCCAGGGGTGCTGCTCAGTGGGCAGACTGTGCTAACACAGGCATACGCACTGACCGTATACGCCCGCAAACACACTCTCTCACACACACTCTGATGCACCCTCACATAAACACAAAGACACACACAGAGCGGGTAATCTGTCTGATTGAAAGAGCTTTCAGACGGGTAATTAAATTTCCCAATGATCCGCCGCGGTGGTTACACACGGATCTGGCTTTCAGAGGTGAGCAGACGAGCGAGACCCACAGCAAAAAACACACACACCCGCTACTGCCACACACACAACCACATATACAGCCAGAAAGAGAGAGAGGTTATATTTCATGTTGACAAGGACAGGATAAACACTGGGACCTTTAACGACCATTAGCTCAAAGCTAACCTTCATCTTCAGCACTTCTACCATCCCAGCGTAATCCAAAAACAAACACACACACACACACACACACACACACACACACACACACACACACACACACACACACACACACACACACACTCAAAAGCAACACATATCAGTGCTGCCTGCCACCAGTAGTGACAGTAATGCCATACACAGCATAAACTATAAATAAAACATTTTAGAATACCTTTTCTGAAGAGAAGAAACACATATGCAGTGACACCCCTTCACCTGCGATACACAAAAGTAATCGGGGTGAAGCTTCAGCTTCGTCAAGCATATTCATTTTTAGATTTTCAAAGAGGACTGACAAGATTTCGTAGTAGTTTATTGCCTTAGTGTTTCAATGAAGTTTAACTTTATAGGACAAGCACAAAGCTCTTTTTCTTTTCTTTCACAGAGCGAGTTAAGCAAATCAATAGTAATCTTGTTCATTAAAGGGAGTTTGCACCTTGTTTAATAGGGATGTCTAATCATGTTGATGGTAAATGTAGTCAATTTAAGCAATAAAGTCCTAAGTGTGTGCATATTGATTGTGAAAGCTGAGTTTCCCTGTGCTGGCTACATGTTCCAGGCTCTTGTTCTCGCATGCAGGCTCGGTCTCGCCAAGCTTCAGTTCTTGGCCTTCATGATATTTCTAATAAAAAAATAAATAAAAAAACATGGCTCAGCACATTAGGCAGCCAAAACAGCAATAAAGGTTTCCTCGTCAATAAACATCATCTGTGCTGATGCTGTGTCCACTGATTGTAGGATTGTAGTTTCATTGTTAGATTAATGAAAAAAAGATGAAAGACTAATGGGGCTGGACAAAAAAAAAAAAAAAACACTTTTATTGACAAATCGCATTTGTGGAAAATCTAGATTTTTAGAAATGGAAATCTGGATTTTCTCTTTAATGTACTGCGCCACTCCCATGGGGCTAGTTCACATCCTTCGTCCTTGTTTACTTCCTACAGAGTGTCTGGTTGGTCCTGGGTAAGTATTTTTCTTCAGTTGCTCTGCTTCATCTGTACATTTGCTTTACCCTGAAACTACATAGTGCACTTATAAAGATAAAGTTTACAGCTTGCACTTTAACCCCTAGAGATAAATTAAGGGTACTTTATTAATCCTTGGAGGAAAATTTATAAAATAAAAGCAAAACTTGTTTTGAGCCATTTCTTTGTCATTAATAGTTTTTTCTTTATAATAATTTAAAAAAAAACATTCAATCGTAAATGAAGTTTGGTGTGATTAGGGTTCTGTATAATGCTGGTGATCGCCATTTTCGCTGTGCTGAGGCAGCAAGCAGAGCGCAAAGGATGATGGTCTCTGTAGTTCCCACTTCTGTCTGCTCTGCTCTTCTGCGGCTGAAGCAAAACACACCTGTCGTTTTATACTGTCACAACAGAATCCAGACACATAGGAGACATTTGTGTTCTTGCGATATCGTAAAATTGCCGATACATTTAAATACCTAATTAGTATATTCTATTTCCGTAGTTAGAAGACACTGCTCACCAGTGTACAGTCAATGTGTTCCATTTCACAGCTTCTCGACAAGCTTCCCGCAATCAAAAAGATTAAAAACGATGAAAAAAGCAAATAAGCTGCTAAGAGTGCGCCAGAAGGCTTCAAAGCAATTAAATGAAATAAAAAATTAAACTGATCTGTTAAACTGCTATCCAATCTCCTCACGGTTAATTTGTTCTGAAAAGGAAAATGCAAAAATAATGAGCCCACAATTAGCTAATCAATGATCACAACATTGGTTTCGGGGGGGGGGGGGGGGGGGGGATCATCTTGTTAATCCCTCCTGTTTCTTAGCGTGTGTCTGGTTTCACTTGCTTCCAGGTGGAAAGAAGCGGGCAGCGTTATTAGAAGAACATGTTGTCTCCTCAAAGCACATAAAGGCTCAGGAACACAATAACAGCCGCCCAGCGGGTTTAATGTAGCGATGAGAAGAACAGAGGTTATAAAAGCAGCGATGTGATTTGATAACCAATCGACCTGGCAACAAGCCCTGGCCAAGCAGCCTATTAATGAAGGTCTCCCATGTGAGACAAAGGCCAAGCTAATCGAGCTCAGACCCCATCCTGCACAGTTTGTTAAGCTCAAAAGGCAATAACAACTGAATCTGTCATCAAACACCAATCAAACAACTCGCTGAGTTTTTGCAACTTAATTTTGAGAGTGTGAATTTTTGTGAGAAAATTCTGCACTTTCCCTTCCAAGCATGTCCTCTACACAGAAAAGTCAGAGTGCAGAGTACAGCACTGAACACATCCCTATAACAGATTCAGATGCACTGTGTTAATTAAGGACCGTCATAAGGTGTGTGTGTTTGATTGTGTGCAAGTGTGTGCAAGAGAGTACATTTTTATAGTGTTTAGATGATATTGCTGTTTTTCTTACTTGTCAGTTTTACTGAATTTTTCAAGGATGGGCAATTTGGATGGACACACACACACACACACACACACACACACACACTGAGACAAGCAATGTGCCTGTCACTGCTCTTCCTTTCTTTTGAGAAATTTTCTTTTTGAGAAATCTGTTGATGATAACAGCTCACGTCTACAAAATGTGCACAGTGTACGACACAACTGTTTTTTTTTCTTCTTTTGAATGTGTGTAATGTGTTTTGAGTTTTGAAGAGAAGAAAACCAGAGGGTGAAATGATAGAAAGCACAGGCAGAACAAGCAAAAAGGAGGCTCATAGGGGTGGAGACAGGGATGTGTCTTGTTCTTTCTTGTTCTGTCTCTACTTTTTTTTTTTTTCCTTTTCCTGCTGTAATTAGACAGGTCTATGTGAGCCGCATAGCAAGCAGAATGATGGAGGAGCCACTGGGAGGTGCTGGGGTAAAGAATTAGTCAACGGTGGGGGGGGGTGAGACAAGATGAAGCCAAATACTAGAACAGAGAGAGGCGATTAGATCAGAAGGATGAAGAACGGTGTGTAAAGACTCAGATGAGACAAAAAGAAAAAAAAAAAAAGGAAGATGATACGCTGAATTCTGAATTCTACAAAGGTAGCCTGTTAATGGAACAATCAGAAGAGGATGCTCAAACTCAGCCACTACAGCTACTCCATCTGTGGTGTTTATCTGATATCTGATTTCAGCTGTAATGGGAAATTGGGACACGAGAGAGAGAGAGAGAGAGAGAGAGAGGCTGAAGGATGATCGAAAGAATGGTAGCTTAAGGGAGAAGAGAAAAAGAGAGAGAGAGAGGTGCGAGGGACAGAGAGAAAGAGGTGAGGAGGGATGGGACTGGGAGCAATTCACAAGCTTGTTAAAATATCACTAATTAGCAGCTGGCCTTGCAACATAATGAGTCCACCTGAATGCTGAGAGCTAAGGGGGCAACCGTAAGACAGATAGAATATCAGGAAATGAGAGCAGAGGGAACAGAGGAACGATGGGAGATAAAGATGGGAGAATGTTGGACACGACAAATGATGATGTCAAGTGTTCATGTAAACAGCTAAACACATAAAGACGGGGAAAAAGTTGCTGGACTCAAAAAGAAAACACAGCCAAGACTGTAATTACTGAAGGAAATGTGTCATATTTCTGAACTACAGTACGGCTGCAGCTAATGATACTTTTAATTATTGATTCCTCTCCTAATTATGATATTTGATTGATGAATTAATCATGTGATACATAAATTGCCTGAAAGTAGGGGAAAGCTATGCTAGCTACGCTTTGAGACTGTCCACAAGGCACAGCACTGCTCTGATATATATGTGAGCATTTGAACATGATGATGATATTTAATGAATAATGCTCATTAGGTTAGCATCTTAGTTGAATGTGCCAACATTTGCAAAGTAGAGAAAAAAAAACAAAAACAGAGAGGTTAGGATTATAATTTATTCAGATATTTGATCATTAAAGAAAGAGTGAGGAGTTTTTTTACTAAAAAATAAAATATAGACTTATATGTAATGCCGCTCAATCAACACCTATGATCTTCCATACATGTGTGTTGGTGACTGTGTCTTCAGAGTTGATGTCCTCTGTCTGGCTTTGGATGTTTTGTGTTGTTTTGGTTGACGTGGGGCGTTGCTGAGCGGGGAGCTGGTGTGTTTCCCCTCAGACCGCAAGAGAGCTTAGGAGACAATAAAATATAATCATAGCGAGGTGAAACGCCACGCAGATAAAAATTTGTTCTAAAATGAGGGTGACCCTTGGATTGGCTTTTGATCCCCAGACGCAGAGTTGGCCTGCTTTCTGTTGGACAGCCATGTGCCAAACATCGGTGATTAGCTTGTGGTAGCTGGCAGTGTATGTACAATCAGTTAATGAAACTCGCTAAAGTCCTGCAGCGAGTGCACTTCTGGGGATGATGAGCACAGAAGAACGGGCCCAGTTTGAGCGTTGTGTTTAGTGCGTGTGCAACGAACATTTTTACTGACTCTACCTTTAACCAATGTGTTGGACAAAATATAACTTTGACTTTATGTTGCAGTTGAGTAAGTGAATCACCAAAGCGAGACAAAAAAGTGATCAATCTGTGGTCAATGTGAGAAATTAATGTCCAGCTTGTCGTCACAAATCACGCCATAAAAATGTTCCTAAACAGAATAGCTCCACTTGTGCCATCACATACATTCAACATATATCAAAAGTTTTGAAAAAAGGGAATTCGTGGTGGTTTTCTGGACGGGAACATGAAGATATTTGGCAAATTTATGGAAATCCATCAAGTGTAATGATCTCCGAATCATGATGTTACATTCATGGTAGTGCTTGAGCCAAAACAGGAAGATCAACGTTAGAATTCAACATGACTGTCTGTGTCATATTTCATCACAATCCTTCCAAATACAGATTGACAAATCAAAGTGCGTGCCAAAGTGGTGGGCAGGCATGAACTATGCGGAAAAAAAACATTTTCAAGTCTCCCAGATCTTCCAATCAACAAGCATTATCCTAATAAACTACGCTGAACTCAACAAGCATGCCAAGACTCAACGATATGTTGTGAACATTGAAATGAAAGCAGAAGATCCTCACAGAGAAACAAGAAACAAGCAAAAACAATTAATCTGTGATCAACATATTCATTAACTTTCCATAAACTACTAAAATAATTCACCTTATTATTCCTTTGCAGCACCAGCGTTAATATTGCAGCAGGTATCCAACTTGAGCCTACCTAAGTACATACTGTACTGTAGATCGGCCTGAATGTCAGGGTTCGTAAAGTGTGCAATAAACTAAAGCATGAAGATGACTGTTGTGCTACTTTGCGGCTTTATTGTGAAATAAAGTTTCTGCTCCAGCAGGCGTGCACACTAACCAGGGAAGACGGAGACCCTGGGGATGGAAATAGACTTAAAAAGGTCAGCGCTTACAGCAGCATTGACAGAACTAAATGCAGTGTCCTTGTGGAGGGTGGCAGCAACAGAGCGGAGACTGCAGCACCTTGTTGGAAGCACAAAGGTTTGAACTACTCTTTTAATGAATCCTGAGTGTTTAAGTGTGGCTGGAGGAAGGTTGCAGCACATTGTACTTATAGTTCTGGCCAGTTTACAATAGGATGAGAAAGAGAAAAAAAAGAGGCTGGGATTGATGTTAATAAGGGACAAATATGACAAAGCAGACATGAAACCAGGACATCGCTGGTACATGGAAAACTGCTGAGCCAACTGATACCCATGATGCCCTGAGGACTTCATGTGGGCCTTTTTATTCACATTGAAGGAACATTTGAAAGAGAAAAAAAAAAAGCGAGCACATACATCTACTCTTTAAATCCATTTTTAAATGCAGATGTAGGACAGGCTCTTCACATTTCATTAAAACACTCAGAGATCTGGATGTAGCTCGAGGGTAAGCTTCCGTTTTATATGATGTACTCAGTGATGGAGCTTCAGCCGTTGAAAGATACATGGTGCCAAAAGCATTAGCTGTTTAATAAAACAGTGAATTTGTAGTCTACTGTCACATTAGCAGAGATGAAGAGCCAATCGGAGCCGTCTTGTAGCTCTCATTTATCTTTCAAGCATCATCTGATTTAATTTTAGCATATCTATCGGCCTCTTGCAGATACTTTAAGTTCTCTGGAGACATGTTTAAGACTCCGACAAATACTGTAAGAGAGTATAATTTGTGTCTATAGTGTAACATTTATCCTCAAAGAACTTGAGTTATCTGTACATGCGTAAGCAAACCTCAATCCGCTGGTTTTGACCAACGAATATGTGTGATTGCTAGACAGAATGTCCGCATTTTCATTGAAAGGTGTAGTCTGAATGGCTTCTTCAAGTCTCCACATCACACCTTCAACTTGAACTTCATCCTTTGGTGCCTGGGGGGGAAATTTATCTTGCAGCCAAGATAAAATATAAATCACAGAAAGAGATAGGGGTATAAACTCAGTGGCTCTGGTACAAAAAAAAACATGGTACAGTACAAAAATACACGAAGTGACGACAGGAAACCTAGAGTATGTTTTACCAATACTAACTACATCATCGGCCATCATTCATGGAATAATTACAAAACCAAGCTGTGATGTCGGCAACCTCCTGCGTTGAAAAATGAAGCCAATGCAGAAGTGCAAAACACATTAGTTCCTCAAGTGTCCCCTCGAGGCTGGCTCCAAAAGACCCTAAAGTCACATACACACCACATAATAAAATGCCCTTTGTAACAGCAGAAATTAACATGTTTACTGCCTCGTACTAAAAATGATTTTTGTTCTTAATTGTTTATTTCTTTAGTGGCACAAACTGTTCAGGAGGTTAACTTTTTTTTATAACTCACCAGTCTTGAGTTTGTAAAGGATATGAGTAATGCATTATAAGGGGAGTGGCAGATCTGACTGCAAGCGGCGGCATTGTAGCGGTTTATCAGGAGGTCTTAGCACTGCCTCAGCTCCAACTCTTGCCTGTTGTTAGGTTAACCAAAAAGTTGATCGTCAGATGAGGTAAAACGTGACTTTGAGTCTACTACACGAAGCTATAATGACAATATTTGCCTTTATATCAATAACATGTGTGTAGACCAACGGAATTACATCATCAAGCGTGGAGAAGAACATACTGGTGAACAGAAAACGTAATGCAGTCGTTTAATTACGTTGCACAGAGATCACAGTGGGTGCGTGCAGACACTCTATGCACTGTGCAGCAGTCACAGTATCGAAACGTCACCCCCTCCCCTCCAATTGGCTTGAGGTGAATTCTCCAGGGAATATCCTGCAGCGTTCTCACATCAGCTCACTCTTGACTTGCTGCGGAAAAAACACGAGGGGTCTGGATGGAGAAAACCCCGGGTGAAGTCCGAGTGAAACATTTGGCTGTTTGCGTTCACACATACAGCTCCTCGGGGAAATATCCTGAGTTTTTCAGGACATTTCTGTGGCTGTTTAAGTGTGAAAGCCCTATATATGAACCACAACAGTTTGCCTCCAATTTGTAAAGAAAACAGAAAAACAACAACACACAGTCACGATGTATGTTAATGACAGGCCTTACAAAAAGAGCGAGTTACGAAACACATGATTCATAGGCAACATTCCACTGCCGCGTTGATGAGTAATTACGCTGCTGCTTTCATGAGTAGAATATGCATAATGAATTCTGGATTATTCTGATGCATGCAGTGAGCACAGCTTCTGTGCCTCAAGACAGTGTTGAGTAAGCTAGTGTACCTGTAGTCTGAAGTAGTGTTAAAGTATGGAAAGAAGTCTTAAAGCACAGAAGCATGCTCACATGTGGGGCACAGCGGGGTAAACACAAACTATTTCCTGTGCAGACTCACTGAAAAGACTGATTCAGGCTGGAATAATTGTTGATGAATCACCCGCACCAAGACTTATAAATGAATAAGACGAGAATAACACGTACAAGACTGTGTGAAGAATGTTATGCATACACCCCTTCTTTGAGCATTACGTGGCGTGCATTGTTACAAAAGCCCATCCGGAAGTCAAAGACAATACATCATTTTTTTTTCATTGTTCAGTCAACTGACGCTGCAGGAGGTGCTGTAAACAAAAAAAAAGAACAACACTTTGTACTTTGTAATCATCTCAGTCACAAAGGGTTGGTATTCAGAGAGGATTTCACCTACACCGGGGACAGATGAACACTCAAGTTGAATCTATAGGACGTTCTCCGACTGCTTGGCATGCTGAGTCATGAACGCAGGATCAAGGCAGCTCATGCGTCTGACAGCAGCACACATCAGAGCGGCTCCCTCAATCTACTTCTCACTGATGGTGACAGTGGGGGAGATGCGCTTCATCTACTTTAAACTCTGCCGCTCTTCCAGGTGGTTTTACGATGTTATATCAATAGACTTCTTTTATGCAAAGATGTCCTTTACAGCTTTATTACACGGTCTCTCCAAGGTGGTCCGGAATCTCTGCTTTGAGTGTTTCTTCAGTTTACATGCATTAACAGGATTACAAATCTATGTGTTCCAGCTCATTTACATAAAAGGTAATAAGTGGGCCATCTATCTAAAATAACAGAACTCAGAAGACAAAAAAAAAAGTTGCCTCTACCTCTAAGGGATATGCACTAGAGGGGGCCGTCTGTCATCCCACTCATGTGCACAGGCAGCAGTGTCCTTTCCCAGAGTACTGAAACATGCTGATGAGGTGTCTGGATGAGGACGCTTTGACATCTTCTGCTTTGCAAGTTTTATTTTTATCTGGCTGGGAATGTGTGCCTGCAAGATCCTTAACTGTTAAATTTTTCAACCATCCATTGACACAAAAACTTTGAAGGAAATTTGAAAGGAAATAGTGAAGTGCAAAAATATCTAGTGGTGTATCGGGGAGAAGTCCCAGAGTGGCTCTCAGGGCTGTCACTGTGTCTGGTTGTTTGAATATTCTGAAAGTGTTAATCTCATCCATCTCAACCGGCTTTCATTTTGAGCTCCTATGCAATCCTGCTGTGCAGGGGAATTTGAACGCTTACATTTTAATTGTTGAGGTTCAAGTCCTATTTGGTTTGAAGACACCAAACTGTATATTCACATACAGTGTATATCTAACATACAGAGGAGCAACAGTTTGACCTGTTTAAAAGGGAGACCAACTTGTTTTGACAATGTTGTTAATCAAAAATAACGTTTTCAACAAAAGACCTTACTTGTGCACTTAATGGGATTAGTTTTCATTGCAGGGCAGCAGGTTACCAACTTTTTGTTTCCAACTTCTCACTCACTGAAAATGACTTTATACACAATGTACATTGTGTAAATAAAGTCCTAACATGGCGATGAATGATGAAATGTAATTCTGGATTATGTGTATGCATCAATAATAGAGTATCCTTTGTACGGTGTAAGAATGAAGGACATTACTGAAAATATTGATAGGTACTGTATAAAATGCAAATGCATTGACTGTTGCTAACAAACGGATGTTAACTTATTAAAAACCTGAGGAATTCTGACCTCTACATATTGGGGTATGAAGTGACTGTTGTGCAGGATAGGGTGCTTGGGTTTGATCACTTTAGAGATTTATACATAGATTATTGGAATTTCTTCAGTCTGATGATAGAATTACTTTTGGAAGTGACGGCCTATTTCTTCACATCGGCAGGAGGCGGTTTGTAAAAACCAATCAAATCTGGCGTCTGTCCGGCGCTTACGTTTGCTCGTCATTGTTTGCAGTTGAACGAGCACATTTTTATGCTATCTTGAGTTGGAGTTGAGAGTCAACGTCTATAACAGGGATGTTTAGTACAGAGGTCTGTGTGTAGATAGTAATAAAAGCTAAATTGTCATCATACTGTAGTCAATGGCTTTCAGGAGATAAGTTGTCTCTTTTTTCTTTCCACACAGTAGATGACACTTCTCTCACAACCAGTGCAAACCAGAAAAGTGCCGACGCCCAACATCTTGTCCCTTCCCTGCAGATTCAGTTTGCAGAATCTGTTTATAGAGATTAGAGCTGCAGATGCAAGTAAATGCAGATAAATGGCAGCAATCTGGCAGCTTGAGTACATTTGGGCATTGTTTCTTCGAGCATCCAATCTTGGTCTCTTTCCACTCTTAATGAAAACTGCAATGCATTGTGGACCACAGCTGCCAAGACTGATCAACCCTGACATGTCTGGCTCTTCAGGACTTCTGGGCTTGTAAGAGTGTCTGTACAATCCTCAAGGTACAGATTGAAGCACTTCAAAACAGACATCTTCCACATTTTGAAAATAAAATGTGTTTTTAACTCATTTCAGGTGACACACAACAAGCAGTGTGTGTTTTTTTTTTTTTTTTACACCCCAGCAGTGTAAAACTATCTTTTCAGACTGTCACTTTGGTTAATCCTTCCTCAAATGATATGACATCGCTTTATGACAACCTTGTGGCTGAGTGCCGATCCTCTGAAATCAGATGACAGATCCAAACATAAAAGGGATGCTGTTTTTGTTGCACAGCATGAATATAGCTGTGCAAGTTCAGTATCTTGAAACATTTGCACATGAATGTCAGACAAAAAATAAGAAAAATTCAAAACAAAAAATCAGCATAAGTTTGACATGAAGTGTCAGTGACCCTGAGAATCTCTGCTTCATGCGCTGCTTGGTTTTAGAGTCAAACCTTGAACTTGAAGTCTTGCAGGGTTCCGACATTTTGACGTGGAGTTGGATACTTCTTTGAGAAATTCACATTTGTTTCATTTTTGTCTTCACTGGCCACCTTGAACATGGACCGGTCTGGATCTCCAGTTTCCTACTTCTTTGTTATTTATTTTTCTTTATTTTCCAGCAGATAATAAAATGTCTTTCTTTGATGTAAAGGTCTTTCTGAAATTGTGCGAGAGCATGAGAAGAGGTTGACCTTGTGCACATCTCTTGAGTGCTCAAAGGTCTATTATCATAATTACAGACACTGAATGATTTTCTTCACAATTTCTGCAGTATCATCTTTTTTGTAACATCATCCATCCACTTCAAAACTGCAACACTGTCTCTCTGTTAAATGCAACTTAAAAGACAACCAGTAGAGAATCAAAAGTTGTAGCCCCGTTCCCTACAACATTTAAGGTTTCTGTAATGTGGAGCTTTTCAAATTGACGTTAGAACAATGTTACCCAACATTGTTACCCAATATAAAGCCATCGATGACTTTTGTCAACAGGGCTAAATCTTCTTATTGTACTTTTTCCATTTAAAGTGTTTGAAAAGGCCACACCTTCCCCCTTACTGAAGCCTTCATTCTTCACCAGCTACACACCCCCAGCCCCTCTCCGCCCGAAGGAGTGAAGCACAAGCTGTGGACAAACTGCCTTGGCTAAAGCTGCAATTACCTGTGGCCTGCATTATTGCATAAGCAGGCTAATGTTAGCACATTTACACAGAATGGCCGTGATCTAAAAACACTTACTTGTCATACACAAAGCAGTGAGTATGTTGTTCTTCTTTTCTCTAGTCCTTGACTTAAACAGCTTTTATATGCAAGGGGGAGGAGCCGGCAGTCCCGCCCATACTTAATTTCTGCTTTATTTATATGTTAAATGTCACACATTCTTCCTTTAATGTGAACAGCATTGCTCAAACCCTGAGAAATCTCAGGAGTAAGAATTAACTTTCAACCTGAGCTAAGATGACGAGCTGCCGATTCATCAAAATGAAACACTGTGTGGTAGATCAGCGCCATTAAAGTGAATACAACTACTTCACAACTTCCCCATGCAAACTCTTGTCTGGGTCACGTCAGACAGATTTAAATCTGCAATCTTCATTGTTAAACTATGAAGTCAACAACTCCCATGATCTCACACTTGTCTGCAAAGTTCTCAAACTACGTCTTTTGTGTTTGTTTAGTCCCTTTGTGACTTCAGAATTGCACACTGTGCCTTTAACATTAGAAAGTTGAGTCTAGGACGAGAAGCCTGCCATCTCGGTTAAGATATAAAGAGTCAGCGCAAAGTGTTTAAATTTTAATGAGCTCTAAATGTTTTAGTGTTTTTCAGCAGAACAGACTTAATTGTTAACACCTCCCACACTTCAACCAACCTACAGCTATTGTTTGTGCCTCAAACTTACTTTTCTTTCTTCCCATTTAAAGGATCATTCTTTTATTTATTGTTTGCCTACATAAAGTGTTTACAATCCTCCATGTCCGTGTTCATTTGACTCATTTAATTAAAAAGCCATCAACAAAGATGTTAATGCACATAGTTTTTGTCATTAATGAGATCAGTTTGAGTGCGGTGTTGACCTCAGAAAGTGGATTAGCTGATGTGTAAAATAAGAGCAGTCACGGTTAGTTTTATAGCTGCGACTGAACAAAATGCTCAACAGCTTTTTGAAAACAGGTCTGTGTTTACTCAGGATGCAGATTGCTTGAGGCTATGCTTGACAGAAAAAAAAAAGAAGTTTAATAGAGGAACTTGGCTGGTCACATAAAGGCTGAATTTTCAATTTCTTTACAGCTTTTTTTCAGAGCAGTGCCGGCAGGACTCAGGTGTTTGAGGTCACGACTGTTTTAGGCGTCCTATCACGTTCGCCGCAACCAGCCTGCCGTGTTCGCTGGTGGAGATCTCACAGATTCGAGAACAGGAAAGGTTTGTCACAGGGGTGAAAACTGACAGGGCTGGAGAAGATGAAGGAGAAAAAGCGTTTGGCTGCAGGAGCTGTGTGGGGAAATCTCGACACGAGTTACATTTGTCAGCAGTAATAGAGCGGATTTCCGGAGTGTGATTCGGTGATGTACAGAAATGGACAGAGCTGTCACAGCTGACGGGATCTCGCTATATTTCTTGCAGTCACAGTGTGCATGTGTGTGTAGCTTTGCTCTGAATGCACAACACATTAGGGATGGTATAGCTGCTTTCATTAAGAACACTGATGAGGTGAAAAGCCATTATCCCTTATGGAGTTTTCTTATTAAAATATCAATCACATAGTTGGACACAACATGCAAACATGCTGATGAATAGAAGCATACGAGGAAAACAGCAAATAATTAAAATTCAACTGCAGCTCCAAACTCAGGAAGGTTCAAACTCTGTGGGAAAGGAAAACTGAACCGAACCAAAACTAAAAATCATATCAAATCAATTGAAATTGGAATATCTGACACCGACATGACAGGCCTGAAAACTGTCCTATCTACTTTAAACTATTTTACATTTTTTTTCAAACCTAGAACCAGTAGTGTTGCTGCAGACCTTTTTCTGCATGTTGTTACTGATCTCACTCCATGTCTGTTATTGTCATTTAAGTCCTGAAAGCCCACCTGTGTACCAATATCTGGACACGTATTGTTATAAGCCTCTGATACAGTATAAGATGAAATATAGAGAATCAGTGAACATCACAGTCAAAGCGACAATCTGATATGATTCATGAGCATGCACAAAAAAAACAACAGTTTTAAGGTAAAGTATCAAGAAACCGCAACAACAAAAATACTCAGATGCTAGTAGGGAGTGTAATGTTTGTCAAAGCTTGAAAATATTAGTAATTATTGTGTTTACACCAAATCAGAATGATTATATGAGGGGTTATTATAATTGGCTAATTCTTTCTTCTAGGTTTCAGAATTGCTATTTGTGAAGAAAAATAATTTAAAAATCTAATTTCTGACCTTGAAATGAACTCCCTGCACACTGATAGTCCTCCTTTCACTCGCCATGTTTCTCACCTATTATCAGGTTGTGCTGCTGCAGAGCTTCTCAGCCTATTGCAAGCAATTTTTCTCTTTCATTTAAAGCCCACATCACACACCTGTTTACACACCATGTGCACGCAGACTTCACACATTTCCTTTTGTCTCTGCAGGCGACTTTACAAAATGAACGTGCTGCTGTGATGTGACGTTCTGCCACCGCCGTTTTATCATGTCTAGTCTCGGACAGATTTTTCATTGCTGCTACCTCTCATAGTTTGTCGGGGTAGATGTGCTGGTGTGTCTTGGTTGTGGTGCGTGTGCGGGTAACGTGACAAAAAAAAGAAAAGAAAATAGGACGAACTGAAATGATTTCTTGATGGGTAGGCATTCATTTCAAACGAGTTCTGGATTTGCACACAGTGATGGCAGTGAAATCTCCTGTAAAACTGCTGTAATAATTGGCACCTTTTCATCGGGGACACAACTGGAGAGAAAGAGCGCGTGCTTGTGCACGTGTGTGTTTGTGTGTGTGTAGGTATGATTGTGTGTGTGTGTGTGTGTGTGTGTGTGTGTGTGTGTGTGTGTGTGTGTGTGTGTGTGTGTGTGTGCTTGTCTGTGTATCTCCATATTAGTGCACTGGGTTGTGATTTGCATAAACGCCTTCCTCCTGCGGCCTTGGGAAAGGAGATGTGGATCAGGACAATAAAGGAGGATTAGATTGTGTCTGAGGGTGTGTGTGTGTGTGTGTGTGTGTGTGTGTGTGTGTGTGTGTGTGTGTGTGTGTGTGTGTGTGTTTTGGCTGTTGTCTGTGCCATATGGGAAAGCGATTTAATGTGAACCTCCAGGCGACTAAAAGATGATGAGAAAGCATTTCACACAAAAGGCATCAAATAGCCGATATGACCGTTTTAGAGAAGTTGTGTCTTTGATTCTGACTTGGATGCTAATGTTTGATTTAAAAAGTGATTACATCCTAATCTTTGTTCATAAGCACAAGTATGTCAGTGTTTCGATCAGTGTGTGAGTGTTTTCTTTTTACAGAGAGATTATTGTGCGATCTTGTTCCTGGGGTGTTGATCCCCCACAAATGGGATCAGACTGATGTATCTGACAGCTGAACAGCATTCGCCCAGGGTTTGAACATCTCCCATTTTTTTTTCCTGCTTGTGTCTTTATAGGATTACAGACATGATGTGACATGATCCTGGTAACTTTTTCACTTAAAACGCCCAAAGACCTGGCTCAAATAATTTTCTCATGAAAATATTAGCATTTGGTTTAACCTCACTGCGCTGGGTTTAAAATGTCAGGTCAAATTAGCTAAGCAGTGAGTCCCGGAGAAGCATGCTGAAATTGCTCTCAAATGCTTCCCCTCTGAATGTCAAAATCGCTAAATTTGGCGTCTCAGAGAGTCATGGCAAACTATGAGAAGTTTCTGTAAATGCTGTTTGACCCAAACTGTATTTCATTAAGTCGCTTCAGCCGTCTCCCATTTCTGCCCCGGCTTCTTTCCTCCCACTGTCGCCTTTTCCTTTTTGTTTTTTTTGTTTTTTTGTTTTTTTTCTGTCACAACTTAGACATCTCATGAAATATGAAACAGAGTTACATAAGGAGGAGGATTCAGGCAGCTGCAGAGAGTTGAGACGAGTTAAACATCTGGGTACAAGAAAACACACTCTCACTCTCTCGCATGCACAAATGCACACAACGAGCTCTTGGCAAAACACATTGTGTGTATTGTTGAGGTCTGAAACATGATGAATACATTTTCTTCCTCCATAGAAAAGTGACCGAGCCGATTTTTGAGATATTTATAGTTACCTACACTTTATTTTGCGTTCTTCTTCTGGCATGCTTATTCACCTGTTTATCAGTTATGCTGTGCACCTCCAGGGTTAGTTAGAAACCTCTGAATGGTCAGTAGAAATGTTCGTAGCAGCTTTTAAACTAAACATTTAAACGACAGGCTCCTCCTCCTGGGCTCATTGCCCCCCCTAGAAGTGCACACTCACTGCAGGACTTTAGCGTGGACGTTTACTGCTTGTACTGTACCTAAACTGCCAGCTACCTGAGAGTAGGCCTATTACTTTTGATGTAATGTAAAAGCTAATAATTTAGCAAGCTAGCACAAGCTAACCGCCAGTGTTTGGCAGTTGCCTGTCCAACAGAATGCAGGCCTACGCCGCGCCCCACGAGTGAAAACCAACCCAAGGTTCACCCTGGTCTTGGAACAAGCTTTCTCCACGTGGTCTTTTGCCTCACTGTGATTATATTTCCACTTCTTTGCCACTACATCCACATCTGCAGTATTTGACGCCTTGAATCACGTCCAATTGCTGAAATGTATCCACCTCTAAACTCTCCTTGGCGATGTTATTGGCCGGGGGAAACACATCCACTCCACATCCAAGTCAACCAAAACAACACAAGACATCAAAATCCAGGCAGAGGACACGACCTCTTCAGACACAGATATGTAGGGAGGCCCATAAGTGATGATCGAGCGGCATTACTTTTGTATAAATCTGTATTTTATATTTGAGGAAAAAGCTACTGACTCCATCACAAAAAAGTTGATCTTCTTGATGATTTCTTCCAACCGTTATTCCCTCATACTGTCTGCTGGCTTTTATAAACAACTATGTGATCTCAACTCTTGACCCTCTGACACAATACAGAGTCAGATCTGTAGAAAAAAGCTTATATACAGAACATAGAGAGAAAGAGAGGGTTCTATTTCCCCTTTATCTTCTCTTCAGTCTTTATTACACAACATAAGCCCGACAGACTCTTCTCCTGACACTGCACACTCTGGCACCAGACAGTGTTACTGTATATGAAACCTCCTCCCTGTGATCAGCAGCATGTCCTCTTTGACCTCCAGAGGTTTCTCTCTGTGTGTGCGCACACTCATATTTTGCATGACTGATCTGAAAGATCAAATCGTGAGAAGTGTTTTTGTCCAGAGAATTCGACACTGTGAACAACAATGTTGAAATAAATATACAAAAGGAAACCTAACAACCTAAAAAAATCAATCAGCCAACCGTCTATGATACTTAACTATGATACTTACTATGTGCAGGATGACATTTTCTCGTGCTCACCATAATCAGAGACCACACTGAATACACTCGCTTTCAAAGACCCATCCTTGTCATACAAAGTTTCAAAAATAATGGCTGCAACCTCCCAGTCGGAAGAAGAAAAATCGGACTTTGCTCGTGCACCATGAATATTCAATCATGCCCAAGAAGACTTGAGGATGCCCACTGGCCGTGACAAGTTTGTGTTTTCTTCATGGTTTTAATGAGAGGAAGTCAATGAGTTAAAAACAGTCAAACTCCCCTCAAAAAGTAAGAGAGCAGGGAAAAACCTTCAAATGTAGAATGATTCATTTTTGTTCATTCGTCTTATTATATAACATCAAACATTCCTTTATTTGCCTTAAAACACAAAAGTGATTGGGTCACAGCTCAAGGAATGCAGAAAAGTATCGGTGCAGACGCGTGGAGAGAGTGTTTGTAGCCGTTCTGTGTTTGTGTTTTCTCTGCAACGCATGCATATGAGCGCATTTATGGATTTGAACTGCATTTCAGTGTGTGTGTTTGTGTGTGTGCGCTATGTGCCCCTTAGAAAAAAAAGAAAGTTTTTCTTGAATATTTGATCACCTCCTGCAGCTCTGAGGCTGGATCACAGCCCCACTGCCTGTTAAAACGATGTAAACAAGTTATGCTAAGAGTACCACACTTTTCTGGAAACTCTCATTTGACATGGCTCTACTTATATTAAAAAAAAAACTGTATGTGTGAGCCACCTCTGCAGCCAATAAGACCCAACATGGCCTCTCAACAGAAAACCTCCAGTCAAAGCAAAGCTCTACAACCAAGTCGCGCTGACTCTCACAAGGCTATTTTTGGGTTTACTCCATGTCAACTAGGTAGACTCTCCTCAGTCGTAGCTTCAATAATGGGAACATTTCTTGGTCCCATTGCAGCATGGCTGTCAGGGATGCTGTGTGAAAACATCAAAGCCACCTCAGCCCCATTTTCTTTTAACACCTCATCAATTCTGCTCCAAATTCCTCATTTTCTTCTCTCACCGTGCTTTTTAATTCCCCACCTGTGAGATAGATTACTAAACTTGAATTTGATCTCCGTGCACTCACAGTACAAGCATTGTTACGTGCTCAATGGTCATATAGACACACTTAGTAAAGTAAAAAATAAACACATTTGTAGCCTGAAAACAGACAGAAACTAAAAGGAATACCATAAAACTGTTTTAGAAAAAGAGAATTTAACAAATGTGCTTTTTCAGCTGTTACAAATTTTAAATAAAGGGTGAAAGACCTTCCTGACCAAATATCTCTTTCAGTCTGATACGTGCCTTAGCTGAATGTGTGATGTCATGAGGTAAATGCAGCAGGATCAAGAAGTGTCTCTCATCAGCAGCATGAGTTAAAAGGAAGTGTTACAGAAGCAATCATTTTCTATCTGCGTAGCTGGACTGACAACCTGTTCACTGCCTGTCCTTTTCTTCTTTTCTGCTGCATGCTGGGTTATATATATACATGTATATATATACATATACTATATATACTGTATGTGCGTGCTTGTGTCTGTGTAAAAAGTTGTAGGTGTGGAAGTCATAACACTGCAAACGCTCAGCATATTTCTCCAAAGCTGAAGTTGTGAACAGAACTTGGCACGAATGAGACTCTGAGCTGTTTTATTTTGCATCTAATCTACTTTAAGTAGTAAAATAAAGAGGGGGTATAAATATCTAACATTTTTCAGCTCCATAGGTTCAGTACAAATGAGATTTTATTACTCTTTTACTGAAGCACCACACTCAGTAAAAAAAAAAAAACAACAACTGTGTGGCCCTGTGACTGAAAAGGCAAAAAATGAACTTGATCAATATATTGGTCAACACGTTTAGATCCTGTAATGACACTTTATTTTTGCCTCGTTATTTTTCCCTGTGGTACTCCAACCAGCCATAGTGTGCATTAACTCAAATGATCTATGCTCTTGTTAAATGTGCCTGTTATGGAAAATGAAATAATATCCGGTGAATCCCCACTGCTTTCCTTCTCACTTAAAAGGTTTTGTTCAGCCGAGGCTACATCATCCGGCCCTGCACATTTGAGTGAGCCCATTAACTTTGCATTTCTTGCATTTCTTTGATGTCCTGCTCTCGTAAGTCTTCGCAGAGACCGGCCTTCAATCCCCGCTGCACTTCAAGCTTGCTCTTTGCTCCTTCTTGATCCTCCCTCTCACGGTAACGCTGCCCCGTCCTACCCAAACACGCTCCTAATGAGGCCAACGATTCCGTTTTCACACGCAGACGCACGTATGCACAAACAACCCTCGATCAGTTTTTTTCAGGGTGGTGGTATGCATCCTTAGGGCTTTGGTGCCCCTCCAATCTGTCAGGATTTTACACCTCTATCTCTCTGTGGGTCCTCCTGCCCCCCTGCATTTGCACCTCTGTAAAGTGGGACAGCAAAATAGGCCACAAGTGGTGGTGACACAGATAAGATGGTCACTGTGACATACAGTATAGTAGGGGACCCCTGCCCTGCACTTACGCTTGTTTTCTCTCTCTCTCTCTCTCTCTCTCTCTCTGTACAGTGTTTTCCAGCGGTCTGCTCTCTGCGGACACCAGAGCAGCAGATGTTGCCGAGTTAAGCTGTAATCGTTCTGCTTAAGCTGTAGGCGACAGCTGTGCTTATAGTATATTCAAACAGTAGTGTCTCCTCCACCCTACCGTCTCTCCTCCTGCTGGGAGAGAGAGAGAGAGAGAGAGCTGTTGGAGCCAGGTGCAAAAATGCACTCCCTGTTCCGACACACTTTTATGTTGTTTATTTACATTGATTCCTATCCGCTGGCTTGATTTTTTTTAACAGACACAATCAATCTGACTCGTGTTTCATCTCTTCTATTTGTTGTTTTTATAGTGATGACAATAAAGATCTACTGTATTCTATTATATTTCATAGTTCTTCTGCCTCAGTGTCTCGTCTCGGACCAGAGTTCTGCCTTCCGTCTGGTCTGTCCCTAATGCTTAATGCCACTCTGCAGACATGCTTAGTGCCTCTCTAGCTTCCTCTCAGATGAAGGAGGAGGAATTGATTGGTTTATTCCAGATATCATGGTGACAGTCAATGAACATGCTGACATGAACCTCATTCACTGTGGCCAATAGTTGTTTTTGTGTGTGCAAGAGAGAGAGAGAGCGAGAGAGAGAGAGTGGGAGAGAAGCGAGACAGTGTCAGCGGTGAAGTCTGAAAGTCTAAAAATAAAAGTTTTTTTTCGGGTGGAGGCTGTTCTATAATAGAAACCAGCACAGTGAGCGGCTCTTTTTCCGAGAACACTTCAGCGCATTTAATATTTACTACGATGAAGCTCTTCCTCTGAGTACTTTGCAATTAGCACCACGGTAGAATGACTTTCTGTTTACGCCTCACTAGCTGTTCAAGAAACTGTTTACATTTCTGGATTATAGGTTCTATAGCTGTACACCGACGTGTGAGCCAGCTTCAGTAACAACAGCAGGTACTTTTCTAACTTTTGCAGGAGACTACTGACTTTTCAAAGAACCCTTGTATGTCCCAGTTCTTTCAAAATGGTGAAACACAAACCTGCATCTGAACTCTGCAGTGATGTCATAGCACAGCAGGGAGTTACAGGTGATTTGGTTTTAAATGTTCCAACCACCGATCCACCAGTCCTCCAATATAAAGACCATCCTTTTTATCTATTTAGGCAAATTCTTGGACACAAAATTTAAAGATGTTCTCTTGGTCTCCGGGAAAAAATATGACTTTTTTTGCATTGACAATTAAAAAAGCTAAATGACAAACAATTTGATTTAACCAGAAAATCATTAGTTGCAGTCCTTATTTACTATATAAATCATTCTGTCAGTGCCCTCAAATCAGATAGGACTGAGACGGTTAATCCAAATTGATGCACACTGCAACCAACCTATCATTCTGCAAGTAAACAGTGCTGTATAAAATACAAATGAAAAACATTTCCACGGTTCTATATAATAGTTTGCATCGTTTATAATAGCTGCTAGGATAAGTTAGAGGCAGAAATGTTACAGCTATAGCTCTGCAGGCTGGTGTCCAATATCCACTCAGCACTAATGGCTGACCACACATATGCTAGCTGAGGATGTATTATGTTGCTGCATGCTCTGTTGATGCTGCTAGTAATGAGAAATTGGCATCTATCTACCTCTTCTATTATCAGTTTTATGTGATTATCAAATGGCAGCTGTAGTGGTAAAACCGTTTTTTTCCTGAAACTTCATGAAGATTCTCTATATTTAGCTCTATGGGAAATAATGCAACTTGTTATATCTGATAAAATGTAATGTGTTCTAATTACCTGTAAATACACGGAGTGGACACAGTCGCCTCATGTTTGCAATCACAATGAGTAAAGTCACAGTAATGCGTTCTTTTGTTATTATTTAGTAATCTTGTCTCCCAGGAACTTCTCAAGTGTCTTTGCAGTAAGTCTGTGTGGATGTTCGTTGAACTGTTAGTACTGGCAGTAAACATCTGAGTGCTTTGTTGATATGTTGTCATAATGAAAGCAGTCTGTCGATAAAAGCCCTCAGAAACTAGGTCTCATCATTTTCTTATAACACTTAGGATTCCTGGCTAAGTGAGGAACAAACAAGATGTTAAAGTTGAGAAAAACGTCTTTTGTTACTGATAATACGAAGTTTAGAATGCAGGAGGTCAGCTTGTTCCTCCATGGTTACGAGGAAGAGAAGATTTCATAACGTACTCTGGACAATCATCGACAATATGATTTAAATGCAGCTAAACTGTGATTTGTGTAGAGAAACAAATATTTCCAATTTTCTCAAATGAGCCCAGACGCTTATTTATATTTTCCCCTTTTCCAATTTTTAGGATGTTTGTGACCCAGTATAAACCAGGTTTCTTAGAACACTCCGTTTTGGTGTGTGTGTCTCTTTAAATGCAACGATTCCCCCCCCGAGTTTTCCCGGTAAAGATCACTCCTTCTCTAGTGACAAAATGGCTGACTGAAAAGTTTTGCTCTCAGCTGGGGGTGTAGTCCATGGGTGGAGATATCAGGGGAAGGGCCAGAATCCCACTGTGACATCACAAGGAGGGCAAATTTGAAACGGAGCATATGGCTTGTTAGTGTAGCACTCAGTAAAGTAAGAAGCTTATTGAAGAAACAGGTTGTCAAGGCCTTAAGTAGAAGCATGTAATTGTAATCCTAAAGAGAAATGGTTGAATTAGTCCCTTCTTGTGTCAACAGCAACAGCACAGACATATCTATGTGGACACACATGCTTGTGCTTTGGATATCAGTTGCTCATTTAGCAATAAACTGATGCTCATATCCAGATAAGAGGCTTATTGTGTGGTGCGACCATCTCATAATTAAAGTAGAGTATAAATAATCTCCGGGGAACATGTTTCATTAATGCGATCTAACTGGAGCGTTTACTCCAACATTAATGTATGACACGTTACCATGCGGACGTCATCCTACGATAACATCTCTGCAAAAACAACGGCTGATAATCCGTCCATTAGACACCCCGAGTGCTTAAGTCAAAGTAACAGTGCAGATGGACGCTGCAGGTAAATTGTCATAGCCGAGATATATATATATATATATAAGAAAAGAGAAACAACCTGCAACAAACACAACTTTGTCCTCCCAAAATGGATCGATTTTCTCCTGTCCCCGTGGAGAAGCTTTCAATTAAAAATGCAACAGCAGCAGCGCATGAATCAGCTCGCACAAAGCGGGATTGATAAACAATAAGCTGTCAGGATGATAAAATATGCCTTTAAAGTGAGGAAAGGTAAGGTTGGCACAAAGGGCCCAAACTCCCTCTCACTCACACAATTTCTACACACACACACACACACACACACACACACACACACACACACACAGAACCACACACGTGGGCACACACACACCTTGGGAAGTGATGAGACAGCTCTACTTTTGAATTGAAGCTGCCCATCTTCGGCCAGGCCATAAAATTCCCCTCAGAATCACAGGTCTGAACCGTAAAATTCCCTGTGATAAAGGGAGTATATGACAGCTCCCACCCTCCCCCACCCCCCCCACCCCCCCCCCCATCTTTCACTCCGTCTCTCTCTCTCTCTCATCCCCTTTGATGTTAGCAGAGCGAGGGCTTAACTCTGCTGAGGCCTGGCTGGCTGACTGACTCTCGACTCCACAAGGTATTACCATGCTAACTCTTAAAGGTGAGCCTGTGCTCCGTCTACTGTGGACCACAGGGGGCTTAGGGGTTAACATGGTGGGAATGGAAAAAAAAAAAAACACATGGAGGAAACGTAGTCAGAATGATGAAAAGTGGGATGTAGTGGCAGCTTTTTCAGGTGCAAGAAATAAGATTTTTTTTTTTTTTTTTTTTTTTTTACTTTGCCACCGAATATTTAAATTATTACACTTTCTGAACAAAAGTTTGCTTGCGTTCAAACACACCCATACACAACAATCCACACCTCCTCTTAAATATAGGAAATACATGCTTTTACATATAGTATATTTCCTGTATGTATGTAATCCAGTAGTTGGATGTATTTTACATGGTTTACATGGTCAACCATACTTGCCATCTAAGAGCTACCGAGCAGATTGGTGTTTGTTATCATTATGAACATGCAAAGTGGATTCAATTTCCCTAAAGGATCACCTTGATTAATCATGCAGGTTGTTGTTTTGTCACCCTGCCTCGATGTAATGTGCGTAAAGCTACCCTCCTTCAAAATATCAATCAATCAATCAAGCTTTATTTATATAGCACCTTTCATACAAATCAAATGCAATTCTAAGTGCTTTACAGCGACTGAAAAATAAAAAAGAAGAAACAACATTGTCACAAAAACAGGGTAGAAATAAAAATTGATTTGGAAGTAGAGAATTGTCCAGGCTTGGACAAAAAGTTTGAGCGAGCTTACAGTTTAAGCATCTATTCCACACATTTAATCCAATTAATCTACCTCCGCCGAAGTGTTCTTGTCATTATTAAGGCGTCAAAGAAGCATCCAAACAACTGGCAGCAGTAGGAGGGAATTGAAAAAGTGGATTACACGTTATTACCCTCTCTTCTGGTGACATCTCAGGATGATTAAGCAGGAATTAAGTCGCTCCATCTCTGACTGCACCATTTAAACAACACAATACTTTATTTAACCCACACTTGTCTCCTCGCTGTGGAAATATGTACGTGTATATGTAATCCATTTAGCACACTGATGTCGTTCATGTGGGACATAATTGGTCATTACCCCGGCTGATCCACGCTACTCCATGTGGTGCCTTTCCAAACTCCCACACGCCACAAGCACGCACATGTGACTACATGAGAGAACCTCTCCTGTGAACACGTTTGGGGAAACGTTTGTGAAATGGCATTTGGAGAAGATGTAGCTGTCTTGATCTGTTGCCGAGCGGAGCGTGTAAGGTCCCTGAGACTTGCCGAGGAGACAGATGGAAAGAGACGGGGCAGGTAGGAGCAGGCGGAGGGAAACGCAGACCAAAACACATCCTGAGAGGGAGGCAGGGACCCTGGCACTCTGGATCAGTGTCATATTTAAAATGCTTCCACTTTTCTTTTCTTTTTTTCTTTTTTTTTTTACATTCGTGATTGGGAACACAAATCTATTATTCAATTTGGGTTTCATTTTTTAATGTTTCATTTCATTGTTCATTTGTTTTTCTTCCTTACAGAGACCTACTTTCTCTCTCTGGTGTATCACAAAACAATGAAAAACAGATTAGTTGTGTGTTTTCTGACTCAAAAATGGGTTTATTTTGATGCTGACAACAGGAATCAATATTGTTTTTCCTTGCAGTTCGTGGCCTCAAGTAACTTTTCATGTAAATAAATTAAAGTTGGCTTTTCAGCGCTGCAGCAGTTCCCGGGAGTTGTCTATATCAATTAGTTTTTTTGCAAGTTCAGAGTCAATGAACGCGAGTGTCGCTGATTCTGCTCGATACGAACCGAAAGCTTTCCAGGATTGCACACACTCAGATCGATTCCCCGCTGACTGATTAGGTTATGGCAAAAGACTCACTTTGACTTACGGGGCGTATTTATCTTGGCAGTAAAATACATTCATGTTAATAGTGTCGGATCCTCCCTTCAGCATATGGATCCATCGTCAGTTACTGTGAAGGTGAAGAAGAACCTGTCTTTACAATGTAGACAAATGTACTCATCTCGGTTATTTGCTCTAAATCTTGAGCGGTGCCGAACACATCTGCCCCAAGGTCGCTTAATATGCTCTGAGAGGCGGCCACGATGTTAGTCACACATACTGAGGGAGATGTGGGAGAGAAAAGGGCATGGTGGGAATGGGAAAGATAGTGCAGGTCAGCAGGTAGCAGAGAAAGAAAGACAAAGGCGCACCGTAATGATGTTTGTTTTCACAAAAGGTCAACTGATTCCACCTCAGTTTAACGTTTACTTTGACATTCGGTTGAGTTCATTAAAAGATGTTAACTGCAGTCACACCTTTTTGGTGATGTTTGTACCTGAGCAGCTGCTCCAAGTCGACCAGAATCTACTCCCTGCCCAATTTAAGAGTGCTGCTATTTTGTCTGGTTGCATATATATACAGCTCCTGCTATGACGAGCGACTTGGAGGGGTATAGATCCAGCCTGCACCGAAATCGAACAAAAACATGCTTGACATTCTTCACCTCAGTTTGGCTCCATCTCTTTCAGGGGATGTCCTCAGTCCTTTTCATCATCTCGCAGTGTAGGCCGTATTACTTCACCTCCATACTTTACCTCTTTTTACAAATCACTCTCTCACCTCTCCTCTCCATCACACTCGTAGCCAGAACTCTTTCCCTCCAACACTCACCCTCAACGCTCAATCTCTGTTCCACTTCTTACTCCACTTTTTATTACATATCACAGCGCTGAGTTTTCTTCATGGACCCATTCCTCCCTTGCACACCTTCCTTCTTTCCTTCTATCTTATTACCTTCCTTCTTAGCAACACATCCTAACTCCTCTTTCGTCAAGAGTGGAACTTGGTTTTGTAGCCGACTGCTTCGATATATGTAGGATGCACTCTGTACATCACTGCATTGTGTTACATTACATAAAATAAGCTAAAGAAAACATACAGTTTTGCCTCACATTTTAAAATTAAAGTCAAAATAAAGCTTGTTGACGAACATACCACGTTATATGACTTTTTGACCACCACTTTTCTGTCTCTTTGACGTGCAGTCACGTTAGCAAGGACATAAGTAACAGTACAGCTTCGATTTTCAATGTGAAGCTTTCTACCTCACTTCTCACATTTTACATCTTTTTTAAAAAAATGTCTGAACTTCTCACTGATGGTTGCAGAAGTAGTTTAGTTAGGATTAAACACTACCATCATTTCTTTGGTAATTTAAGAACAGAAACGAGTTTGTGTTAAAAATGTACATACGCTGGAAACGCAGCTAGCATGTTACACACCATGTCTGACATATTAATGTACGTAATTAACATAAATTACCCCCCCAAAAAAGTCAACATCTTAAAGAAAATGAAAATCAATTTTGTTATGCTAAACCCGAGGCCTCGTGAATAAAATTTGCATTTCCTCAGCATCATAACAAAACAATACTCTAAAAGAACAGCGCCCACATATGATGTCAGAATGATACCTACAACTTCTTATTTTTTAGTCTTAATTATTACTAGAGTTGGGGATATGGCGGGCTCCTGACAAACCCGACATATCCCCCTCCTCTTTACTGTCCTCTTTCTCCTCCATGGTTCCTCACCCGACACTCTTTATCTCCCTTTCTTATTACAACACCTCACCCCAACAACTTTCCTCTTACTTTTTGTAACCTGGCAACTCATCCTCCCTCCCCCTTCCTCCCTCCTTTTCTCCTTCCCTCCCAGGGTGATTAAGTGATGGTTGGGCTGGCACAGCTGGTGTAGTTGGGCAGGCAGCCCATCTTCATGACAGCTGTGCTGCAGTGTGGCCAGATCCTTATTGGGGCAGTAGCACTGTAGCAATCATAACAACAACACAGGTCATACAGGTTTTTTGGGGGGATTCACTGTGTTATTATTAGGATGGCATCTGTTGTGTGGTGATTATCTCTCAGGTCGCTTTATCATTTAATAACAGGTGCAAGCAAAGGTGTAAAAAAAAAAAAAAAAAGAAATGCAGCCCTGTGAAGCACACGAGCGCCGTGACTGTTTCCCTGTCAAGTTCATTTCCATTTCATTTGCTTTTCACACATCCTCACCTTGTTGCAGCTTCACACTGCTACCCCTTGCAAACACGCCGTGCTTTATCTCACACCTGCAAACAACATGAGTGTCTCTGGCTGTGTCTCTGGGTCTGTTGGGATGAGCTGACATTAACTTATGAGCTAGTAGTGCCATCTGTTAAAACTGCACATCTGCAGAAACAAAAAAAAAAAAAAACAGTCTTAAAAGTCAAAGTTCTCCCGCCAGTCCAGGTTCACAGCGAGGTCACACACACACACACACACACACACACACACACACACACACACACACACACACACACACACACACACACACGCACACAGCGGGCAGAGAGTTATGAGCGATCAAGAATATCTGAGGTAAGCACCTTCCTCAAAGCAGTAATTGAATTGTGCCAAGGTGATGGTGCTACAACTCAGTTATGAGCTTGGTGAGCTGTGCTAAACTCACGATTAGTCACAAGCTGTTGTCTTCTTGGCGGGAGTTTTTCCCCCTCTTCTCCGCACGCTTGTGCATCATCAGTTTTAGGTCACGCTGACAGCTTAAGAAGATTAATGCAGTATTGGTTAAAGGGGGAGAGGGAGTTCGGAGGGTGCGCTGTGGATGTCTTCGCCCTTTTCTCCCTCTCTGTAACACTCTGTTCACGTGCGGGACGAGCGGTAATCACCCCCCCCTAACACACAATAACCCTCTGACACACAGGTGTGTCTCCCATAAACACCCCTCACACGAGACAGCCGCACACCCATAAAGCAGCTCTATCAACGACGCCTATACACTCATGACACTTTTACTTAAAGCTGGCTATATTTAATGTTGTCTCTCGTTGTGCTGCAGCTCTGGGGAAACATTCAGCTCCATTTCTTGTGTTATCATTCTGCAATAATCCGTCCATGATTCAAAGATAATGTACTGTATGCTTGCTGACATGCACTAAATGAGATGTTTTCTCCCTCAGCCATGAGCCAGGGTCTGAAGGAATAATGAAAAAAAAAACAATCAAAGCTTGCTACTTAAAGATGGATTATTAGAGCCAACACCTTGAAACAATCATGTGCAAGTTATTTACAGTTTGAAATACAGAGCTGTCAAAGATGTCTTCGTTTGTATTTGCTGTCAGAGCTATAGTGTCTAATACATTTCTACCATTTTAATCTTGCTTTTTTTTTTTTTTATCTTTATTGTATTTTATAATCCAGTTGCATTTCATGGCTTGAATTCAAAATGGCAAAGGGGGAAAACAGCAAAAAAAAAAAAAAAAAAAAAACTAAACATGCAAAAGCTCCTTTTCTGACTGAAGTATTCTGACTCACCCATTCTGGAAAATAGCACCAGCTCTGCCTAAAATATAAATGCAATGTCATGAAAATTATTGCAGATTTGTGAAGTGGTGTATAATGATGATGTGGGTTTACCTCAATATTGCAGTGAGTACACATTTATGACTTTTCCTGCTCTGTAGAAGTTTGTTTTTGATTACTTTTTTTCGCTTGTGTTCCAGAAAACCCTCCACACTAGATCCAATAAAAGGGCCGTCCTGGGATTCATCTGTACAGTGTCCCCAGCTGAGCAACTGATTGTTATGTAAGCCTAACTATGACATACACACACACACACACACACATGAATACACGCAAGTCCATACGCACACACAAGTGCCTGTGTGTTCTAATGAGAGTCAGACTGAAGACACAAACAAGCTGTGGCAGCAGACAAACACGTCCCTCATCTCCTGTTCTCTCACATCACTCCATCTTTACTTTCCCTCGTCACTCTGAGGCGGCATCAAACGCACACTCCCACTCAGAAGAAGCTTCTTCTAATTTCAGCCATTTCATGCGTCAGTGTCTTTGGATGGTGTGCGCCGGTGCACCTTTTGTGTGGGCTTTGCGAATGTGAGTCTTTTTTTATTTATTTTTTTGGCTTTTCCCCGTGTGTTCCAGGACTATTTCAGGATCTGAGACAGGGCTTGGATTAAGCCTCAGTGAAAATGGATCAGGATGAACTTTATTAAACCCACTGGTGGATCCTGGCAAATATCAGAGATTTGTATTAGCGTGTGTGTGTGTGTGTGTGTGTGTGTGTGTGTGTGTGTGGCATTTAACCCATAAATGCGCTGCAGAGCAAACACTGTCTCTCTGTATATTGGTGCTGGTTGCATGTGTTTAAATGAACCATTATGCAGCCATATGGGGAAAAATGTGCCCCTTTTTTTTGCAAATAAGCCTCATTACACAAAAGTATCTTAATTCACAGAAAACATGGTAATAGCGCTGCAGTATTTGAAAGACATGAATTCTCGATATATAAAGAATGTTACTAGTATTACTAGTGTGGTAGTACTCAAGATTGGTCTTGGTCTCAAGATCAGTCTAGAGACCACTTTTTGAAGGTCTCGGTCTTTTCTCGGCCTTGGACTGGGCAGACTCCAGATTTTAAATCAAGACCGGTCAAGACCACTGCTAAAAGGCTTCCATCTCACGTCATTACTGTGATTAGAAGACGTCCCTTTCTAAAACAACCGAATACCTTAAATTAATTAATTTTGATATTTTGATATTTATGGTCTTGGTCTTGTCTCTGTCTTGTCCTTGGTCTCGATCCCTACAGTATATGTCTTAGTCTTGTCACAGTCTCGGAGCAGTCTAAACTCGGGGAGGTCTTGGTTAGTGTGGTCTTGACTTCAACACTACATATTACTATTGTTATTACTATATTACTTTTATTAATTTAAACAGGTTGATTCAGTCCAGCTATCAATGGCTCGACACTTCATCCACATCTGTGGAGACAGTCTGGAGGATG
Source organism: Labrus bergylta (assembly GCF_963930695.1). Taxonomy (NCBI): domain Eukaryota; kingdom Metazoa; phylum Chordata; class Actinopteri; order Labriformes; family Labridae; genus Labrus; species Labrus bergylta. The sequence goes on along the minus strand of NC_089208.1, from coordinate 16,965,712 downwards.
CTGTTCTTATTTCTTCTTTTTTTTTTTCATTAATGGCCGCTATCCATTGTTAATGAATGAGGCCCTCGGACTGTTTTTTTCACCTTTACCCTGTGTTGGCACCGGGGGGGACTTTTCACCGGTACTCTCAAACGGTTATATTTGGTTTCAAAAGTAATTTCAAACTGACCTCTTCTGTCAATCAGGATGAACAAGTGTTGCCTTTAAGACAAGGAAAGTATGCTCAACAGCGAAAAACAATGGAGCTTCTTTAGTCTGGTTGCATCTGACCAGAGTGCTTGTAAATACACTTGGGGTCCTTTTTTTGTGCCTCAAGTGTGCATCAGAGTTCCAAAGTGTGAGCACCAGTCAGACACAGATGGGCTCGTTAATGCAGTGATGTGGTTATGTAAGACCTGCTACTGCTGCCACTCCTGCCATGCCTTTGCTGCAGCACAGAGAGAGAGAGAGAAAAGGCTGAATGTCTTGCTGCTCCATTTGGCAATAGCTAGCCTTAGCTCTTAGCAGGGAGTGACTTATTAGTCTAAACGTTATTAATCTATTTAAAATCTCAGAAGATAAGATCCTCGATTCCCCCCCCACACACACACACCTCTATATGCAGAAAACACACATACACACTCATTTAAAGGTGTGGGACAAATGTGGAGTCATGTAGTTAATCAGGAGAATTGACTTGTTGTCCTGCCTTTGATGAACTCGTCTTCCTCTTTAACCCATCTTCTTCAATCACCACATGCTGGGTAACAGCCAGCACAGACTCTAAACACTTTACTGCATCCAGGGAGAGGGACAAGCAGAGGGACAGGGAAGGGGGAGAGCCTCAGAAACTGAGGGAACAAATAAATGAGGAAAGTTGAGAAGGCAGTTTCTGTGCATGCATATTAATGTATGTTTACATTTCAGCACACCCAGGTGCTCCATTTGAGATATGCAGCAGGCGGTAGACAAAACAACATCAATAATGAATGAAAATGGCTTTTAAATAGAAAGTTAACTAAAGTACAAGGATTGCTTCAGTGTGAGTTTTTGCAGAATTTCTTTAACTACAAAATAAAATGCAAAGTTATGACAATAAGGCGCCATGGAGACAAAATAACCACAAAGTGGTCTGAACAAGTTGGTTTATAAGAACATAAATTCAAAAGAATAGCAGTAGAAATGTTGGTAACACTTTATAATAACCATCATCAACATTGATAGTTAATTAACCTGTAGTTAACATTTGTTTACTGTTAACAAAGAAAGAAATTAAAGTTAATAATGTTGTTATTAATTGTAATGCTGTAATTTATCTTATGTTAACAGTTTATTGTTGCACACATTATAACATGTTATACATGATATAAAGTGTTTGTTTGTTCAGCCCCACTGGAGGTCCTTGTCAGAAAAGCATAGATATAGAATACACCAGTCATAGCCCTACATAATATCAAAAAGTGACACCTCTGGGGTAGGGGTTGTTTGACTACTAAAAGAGGGAATATGATGGTGCGCAGTGGTTAGAGTGCCCGCCCCATGTATGGAGGCTGTGGTCCTCCAAGCGGGTGGCCCAGGTTCGAGGCCAGCCTGTGGCTCCTTTCCCGCATGTCAATCACCACTGCCTCTCTCCCATATTTCCGACTCTGTCCACTGTCCTTTCTCTCTAATAAAGGCACAAGGTGCCCAAAAATAAATCTTAAAATAAATAAATAAATAAAAATACCACCAAATACCAAACACATTCACATTTGGCTGGGATGGAAAGTCATCACACTCACTACATTTGTCACTTTTGTCCTAAACAAAAAAAATAACAAATTTGAGTTTAAAATGATAATTTATGTGCTTGCAGCCATAGTGCTAACAGGGACAAAGACAATAGAACACATTAGACCGATTCTGAAAAATCTTCATTGCTTCCAGTTCAGTACAGAATCAAATTTAAACTATTCATCTGGTTTAAAAAGCATTAAATGGTATGGCACTCCAATATCTTTCTGACCTGCTAACTGACTGTGTGTGTGTGTGTGTGTGTGTGTGTGTGTGTGTGTGTGTGTGTGTGTGTGTGTGTGTGTGTGTGTGTGTGTGTGTGTGTGTGTGTGTGTGTGTCTGTGTCTATATGTATCCTTGGTGTACGGTGCCATTTGTGCGCTCTAGTAGAAACAGGTGTGTATATGTTGTATGGGATGATGCGGGGTCATTTTGTGTTTAGGATTTAAAAACAAAAAATGTTTAGGACTTAAAATCTGCTTTTGATTCTATGTGTTCATTTTTTAATAAGTTTGTATTATGCTTGTTTAATTTTATCTTCTGTAAAGCACATTGAGTTTACAGTCGGAAATGTGCGATGCAAATAAAATTGAATTGAACATAACCTGAGGCAGATGAACAACAGAACGTTTTTTATTTCCTCAAGAGAACAGTTACACAACATTTGACCTTCTCTCGAAAGAAAGTAAGTGTCAGGCTTTAACTAACGTACAGGTTGTTGCCAACTTCCATGCTAACATTTCTGATACTTCAACAAGTCCAAAGTTTTTGTTTTCCCCTCTCTCTCTCTCTCTCTCTCTCTCTCTCTCTCTCTCTCTCTCTCTCTCTCTCTCCCCCCCCTCTCTCTCTCTCTCTCTATCTCTCTCTCTCTCTCTCTCTCTCGCGCACCAGGGCAAAGCTAAAATCCCAGATCAGATCCAGTACCACAGCAGGGCTCCAGCTGTAGACCAGCTTACAGAGGCATGTTAAATGTCTTATCCTCTTTACTTGTTTTTCTGTCTCTTACGTTCTGTTTCCATGGAAATTTTTAGAAAAATCTGTATTTATATTTGCAGAGCCCTTTGGAATGAGGAGAAAAAAGATAGCTATCAAGAGCTTATCTAGAGTAAAATCTGAAACAGGGGCTGTTGGATACAATACTGTACGGGTCTGTAAACATGCTACAGAGAATGCAGCTGCTGCATGTCAAAAAAAAAGAAATAAAAAATGAAGATAAAAAAAAAAAAGTGGAGGGTGGCAGAGTGGGGGAAAGAGAAGGAGAGGAGAGGGTGGGGAAAGATGGACTGAGCCCTGTGATGTGCCGTGAGGAAAAAGCAGCGAGCCCGTACTGCTGAGAGCTGTGGACCCCGAACGCCTTATCGGAAACCAAAACAGCGATCAATTATTCAACAGGTACAGAGCGAACCAGCTACAGAGGAGAAGACAGGGGAGGAGAGGAGATTTGAGGGGAGAGGGGGCGGATGGAGGAGATATATCCTGCCAGGGAGTAAGGACATGCAGTAAAAAGATTGGAAATATTTTTTTGTGAATACGTTCAGAAAGTTGCTACGTTGTGCTGTGGGTTCATCACTAATACTTTTAGAATAATGCAGCAACAATAAACAAGTATTGGATTGAGTGCCCTGTCAAGCATCATGTGCAACGGCTGCACGCTGGGAAGTAAATGATCAAAGTCTGTGGATGTTGCATTTATCAACAGCTAGCCTTTTTGTAATCAAAGTAAAAAAAAAAAAAACAACAACCTTAAAAGCTCTATTTTGTTGTTTCTCATTTGATCGGCAACGAGAAATGTAGAAGGACCACTTGTGGGTTTTAGCAGTGCTACATATTGTAACTATTTCTTAAGTAAGTGCAGTGACCCCCCTGCAGTCATGTTGTTACTGAGAGGTTGTTTTTGAGTTTGGGCATTGTTAAAAAGTTGTCTAAAAGTTGTACTAGAACACACCGTAAGGACCACCGCCGCATGCGTTCTGCGCATGCATGAGGGGCGGCGGTAGAAGACCATTTCCACACCGCTGTCACGCACCACTCGTGTTATAGGTAGCCTACTAATCGGGAATAATGTCTGATAAAAAGTTGAAAATGGCGCTGTCTTTGTCAGTCCTTGGTCTTTCAGTGGAAAAAGAAAAGACGAGGCGGAGGCCACAAATAAGGAGAAACCGCACCGATGGTTGTGACAGCATGGATACTACAGCGGCATGCTCATCGGGCTTTCCCGAAACTTTTTGTCGAGCGCTGGAGATAAACGAAAGCCTCCGAACAGCCAATCAGAGAGATCCCTCTCACAGACGACCGACGCCGATTCGACCGTCGCCCTACGATCTCCTGGGTGTGTCAGGGCGTGATCTTTGGACAGAGGGAGCTGTTTCACGCTGCCTCCTGCTTTAATGCTACGGTGCTCTATTAGCTCTACACAGACGTCGTCTTTGTAGAAGAAAGAAAGCTCATTCTGCCCCTTATAGTTCAGGTTAAGCTTAAAAAAAATAGAAAGTGCATGTATTATTGTGAAAATCAGTGGCCTCATTGTGTACAGCTGCAAACAAGCTGGAAGCACTCATTTGTCCAACAGTCTCTTGCTCTGTACTCAAAAATACCGAAGTTTCAGGGCAAGAGAGAGAAGAGAGAAACACACACACACACACACACACACACACACATATACGCACATACAATCAGTTCCCATCAGCTCAGTTTTTTACTCCCCACTGGCTCTCTCTCTGCACTTTCGTTTATCCGCCAGGTGAAGTCAGCTTTCAAATAATCGCTCATTTTCTACGTGTCCATGCCTCTGTCACAATCTCTCTGCCTCTCCTCTCTTTCCCGTTATCAGCATCTGCCTGCCATACAGTAAAACTCCTCTAGTCCTATACAGCTCTGACATTAACTATACTGATCCCTGACTCAAGCACACACTACAAACAAACTCACATAGCATGGTCTTTAAGAGTGATCACATACGCGGTTAATTGCACAACTAGCCATCGCTGTGGCTAAGCTAACCTAAGGCCTCCACAGGACTCCTGTTGTGTAGTAATGTCTCGTTTGATGGACACTCTGCACACTCAGGACCTTCCCCGCTGTGTTTGCGCTGGGCTCTCAAGGTGAACTGATGTGATTCATAAGCAAATGAATGCACCATATTCACCAACAAAATCAGCAATAACTTAACAGCTGCGATTACACGAGTAGCACGAGTCTAATTAGAGGGAATTGATGCACAAAGCGGGTTTACTTTGGTTAATTTGCTTTGCAAGCTTCATGTTTTTTTTTTTGTTTTTTTTTAATCTTTTTTTTCTGGAGTGAACAATGTAGAATCATTCAGAGTAATGTTTCCTTTGTGATGGCTGGCTTAATTAACATGTGTTCTAACCTTGTCAGAAGGATTGGAATTGCAGTGAAGTGTTTGTACACAAAGATTAATGGGCGATGGAGCTTTATTTGGTGAGAAAGTTGGGGGAAAAAATCACTGCAGGACTACTGTGGGACGCCATTTCCTGCTCCGTACGGCGTAATTTGCTGCACTTGCTGTTTGTTTATTTAGCATCGAAAACAATTCCAGCTCATGCCGGGTTTGTTGTTATGCCTTTTGTGGCGCTGGGGTTTGTGTGAGAGTTCACCAGTGTAAAAGCTAGGAGCTGTAGAACATCCGTCCCTGTGATTAGTTAAACATATTTCAACACAGTGCGTGGAGTTTGAAATGCTGTGGACGTTCCGGACTATTGTGGTGCAACTTAAATGATTAAATGGAATTCAGCAGGCTGGACCACACTTAGCTCGGGATTCAGGAGAAGAAAGGAGGAGTCTGTATGCGACCTTGAGATCAGGCAAGAAGAGCGGTTGCAAAGGTCATTGATATGCACGGCCATCGCACGCTCACTGTGTGTGTGTGTGTGTGTGTGTGCTGATGCGTTTCATCCCCACTTGGATCTGACTTGCATTAGAGATGTAATTGATTATCATATGAATCCTATTCAAGCCATCAAAACCTGTGATGATTTAGGTCTTTCTATATAGCGTACGACTTTTACTCTCAGCTGTAAAAATCTGTCCACTGCCTCAGGATGATGGCACTGCAAGAGCACATTTGGATCAATCTCAGCTCCCAATTATCCCGCCATTTGGTGCTTCACGACCCGAATAAATATTTTGTCACTAATCCATATGTTATTATCATCCACCAAGGCTATCATAGATTCAAGTAAACACACACACACACACAAACACAGCGACAGATAGCAGCAACAGCTCCAGCTTTTAATCGTCTGACTGTAGACTTGAAATTGGCCTGCGGGCAAAATATGTGCGTAAAACTGTGTGTACAGAGAGAAAGTAGAGATGTGACATAAAATTCAGCCAATGGGAAAGCAGGCTGATTCAGCTAATTACCATGAATAACTTGTACACACATCATGGAGCATTTAAACATGGACATACAGTTTGTGATGACAATGTTGGGGTAAATCAGGTCAAACTTCTCGTTCATTTAGGATCAAGTTGAGCAGGAAGTCCATAATCCTGCTGCAAAGTTTTATAATGAGGACGGACTTTGTTCACAGTTAAGCCCGGAGAAAAGACGCTGGCCCTCAAGCAAGGCTGAAGCTGGAGTCTGGAAGAAGAATGACTTGCAAATTTTACCATCCTACATTGATATTGATCTGTGAATTTGAGCACACAGCTGGAGTTATGTATGCATAATCATCACAGATCATTTCATGTATTGCAAATCTCAGTGGATTATAGAATATTCCTTGCTGGGAGCGAGAGTGAAAGTAAGGGGATGAACTCATATTAAGAAGATTGGAAGAAGAGACCGTGTCATGCCGTTAGAAGTTCAAGTTCACAATGAGGAAGGAATTTCATTCTGGATAAGCTCTTGATGACCATCTTTTACTCCAGCTCAAATATACCCCCTAAATGTACAAATATATGGGCAAAACCATGCTGCATCCACAAAGCTCAACTTAAAGTCATACTATTCCCATTAGAATTAAAAGAATGTGGACTTACATTGAAACATCAATCAAATTGTAGGAAACTAAACTCTAATGTGAAGTTACCATTGTCTTGTATCTGCAATTTTCAAAATCACTGTTCCTATTTCTTCCAACAGAAAAAAAACAAGTAAAACGTAAAAGTAAGTACAGATCAATCATAGTCTTATTCACAATTGTCACGACTCCAAAGCTTTGTCCACTTTAATGCTTCCACATAGCAAATCCAGAAACTGATCATTTCTTCTACTGTTTTTGAAAAATGTATTCCCATTTTAAATTTTATCCAGCAACACCTTTCCAGAAAAGTTGAGACAGTGGCAACTAAAGACCTGAGAAGTTGAGAAATGCTAATAAAATCACTATCTCACAGTTAGTAAGGTTAACTGGCAACAGGTTAGTAACATGATTGGGTATAAAAACGACCATCCCAGATAGGCTGAGTCTGTCTGAATTAAGAATCCACTTTGTGGAAGACTGCACTGGAAGATAGTGCAACAGTTCAAGAAAATGGTTTCTCAACAAAAAAAAAAAATTGCAAGGAATCTTGGGATTTCATTATCTACATTACATCCAGCTTGTTATCAGCGCTCTATTCAAAAGCCAGGATTCATGAATGTATAGGGTACATTAGAGCACTAGCACGGGTAACCTGCACATTTGTGAAGGCTCCATTAATGCTGAATGATACATTACAGGTTGTGGAGCAGTATATGCTGCAGAATAGATAAAGTCTTTTTCGGGGGAAGGCCTCCCACAAGACAATGCAAAACCACATTCTGCACGTATTTCAACAGCACGGCTCTGTAGTAAAAGAGTCTGGGTGTTTAACTGTCCTGCCTGCAGTTATGACTTATGAATCATTTAAAATATTTGGTCCCTTATGAAACGTGAAACACGACAGTGGGAGACCGGAAACTGTTGAAAAGCTACAATCCTACATCAAGCAAGAATGGTAAAAAAGAAAAAATCACTGGATGAATTGGTAAGATAGTTTGTTGCAGGCCATAGCTGGAGAGAAAAATCCAAATTCAGCTCTAAATGTTTTCTAAGGGCCAAATAAGGCTTTTGAGTGGGTTCTTTAAAAATAAAAAAAAGAATACACTCTACTTAAATGAATTGTTAGTTTTGGCACGTCACTTCTGTTCACAAGGTGTCCGTATGTTCCTTACTGTGTAAACTTTAGAAATAACTACTGAGGACTGGCAGAAGCGGGGGCAAAGTCAAGTAAGGGAAACAAATCCAGCTTCAAACACGCTGGGAAACAAAGCTTCGGCAGCTTCCCAAACCAGCCAGCTAGTCGCCAATCAGCCTGCCAGGCCTCTCTGCTCTCAGACTGAGGCTGGCAGTGAGAGCCAGCCAAGCAGAGAGATAGAGAGAGACAAAGAGAGAAAGAGAGAGGGAGTTTTCATTACACAAAAACACTTATCCTCCCTCTCCTCCCTCTCTCTCACTTGTTTTATCCCGCTGCAGAGAGATACTGTGGGTAAAGGTGACAGACATAGATAACTGTATCTCAGGCTGGCTGAACAATTACTCTGGATTTTTTTTATTGTCTCTGACAGCCACATATTTGTAGGAGGAGATACAAAGCCATCACCGCTGTGTGTCCTGTGTGTGTGTGTGGGTGGGTGGGTACTCTCCATCTGAAATTACAGAAAAATTAAAGATGGTTTCCCTCTAGCAAACAAGCTCACTGTGTCTCCTCGTCATAACCACACTCATACGCACACAATGACAGCTCTAATCAGCCCTCTGTCAAGCCCATTAGGTCCCACCCTTAATGAGGAGATCGCCCAGCTTGTGCCCGGACTCAAGCCAACCATGTGAGCTAATAGATAATGATGTGCATGGATGTATGAGTGTTCTCGTCCTCCTTGGCGTCGGGTTGCAGTGAAATGACAAATGACAGACTTCGAGTGTCGCCATTAAAGAATGATTTTCTACTATGTTCTCAGGGTCAGCTGTGTGCTACACTCATCACCAAACAGCAGCCTGACAATCTGCCTCTCACCAGAATCCCGCTGCTTCATTCAGAGTGATTGATAGATGAGTCACCACAAATACTTTTCTTTAAATTCCTCTTAATAGTGTGTGGTGTGTATCATTCATATTTCATATCTGAAGTCTTAGAATAACAAGTGGAGTTTCAAACATGAAACATCCATTTTCAAAGGCTTTTTATGATTTGAGACAAGTGATGCTAATTGCACCTGCTGTGCGCATGCAAGCCGAGAAAAGAAAAGGCTGACAGTGAGAATAGAGGCTCACAGTACACAGGCAAGGTCATTTAGGTAAAACTTAACAGCCTGCCCCTTCTCACCACAAAACAACCGAGTGCTGATATGTAAACAGCACGGCAATAGGCGCGCGCAGTTATACTCTTGTGTACTATTCCGCCACCCTCTCTCGCCGCGCGGACAGAAGTCAAAATGTATTTATGTTGGTAGACTGGCCGCCTCTTTCTCTCACGGTAAGGCTGGCCGCCTCTTTCTCTCACGGTAAGGCTGGCCGCCTCTTTCTCTTACGGTTAGGCTGGCCGCCTCTTTCTGTCACGCCAACATATCCACACGAGCGCACAAGCGCACCGGCATTTCTGGCAGAGTTGCGTGTGCACACACAAAGTCCCAAAAAACCGATGGAAGTTTTGTTCCAAAATGAACAATTATGAACTTATTCCCAACGCACTCTTTTTCCTTTTGCTCTCTCGCGCACTCAGGCGCGCGCAGCAGCAGCAACAGCACCGACCATCCTCGCGCAGGTAGGTCCTACAAACTGCAGTGCGGCAGCGGTTCGCTATTTTAAGGATCATTTTTTACCATGAAGTGGATAAATATTTAATATCCCTTTCTATTCTTGGCTCTTGTGCGGATCAAGGACGGATGGCAAGTTGTTAAATAAGCACGAGAGAAGGCTCATCTGTGACACCATTTAGCAAAAGTCTCACAGTTAAGAGCATGAAAACTCTAGGAATGTGTATTAACTTGAAGGCACACACACATCAGCGACAGTAAACAGCTCAGCAATCGTAGAAAACAAGTAAAATCCTCTTTCTCTTACCTCGCCTGAACATGTTGGCAGCGGCTGTTTGGACCGTCTAGGAGTGTCGGTGCGGGAGTAGCATCCTTGTTGAAGGTCCAATCCGGTGTCTTAGTAGACTAAATTGTTATTTTGATTCCTTTTTTTTTTATTTTATTTTTTTACCGCCGGCAGTGAAGTCTTGTCTCCGCGGTGGCTGATGTGTTTTACAAGTGATGACAGTTGAAGAAAGAGAAGGGAGAAGTGGCGTTTGGAGGAGGGAAAGAAAGGTGTCGTTGATGTTTGAGGAAAATAAGCGATGAAAATAGGCTACAAGGTCCGCGCGCAACCAGAGGAAGAAAAAAAAGAAAGAAAACAAGTTCACTCGTCCGTAGTTGTTATGAAAGAGGTTAGGAAAACACCTTGTCCCGTCCCAGCACTCTGTGATGTGTTTTATTTCAACCACCCGCCATCTGGTGTTTATGAAGCAATAACATGCATTCTGACTTTGTTTGATGCCCGGGATACAAGAGAAATATGCCGCCAAGGGCAGGATGAAGGAAGGGGAAAAAAAACAAAACAAAAAAACAGAAAGCCGAGTTAAAGTTGCCCTAAGCCTTCATCAAATACCTCCTGTCAGGTTGCAGGTCAGGTGGAGTCTGATATGTTGCTGTGTGCGGATCGTCAGCGTGAGTCAGAGCCGTCTACCGTCTCTGTTACCGGAGAGCTCCGAGGCAGCCGCTTCAATCCCCCTCCCACTGCGAGATGTGACTGATGAAAGCCAGAACAACTCTCTCTCTCTCTCTCTCTCTCTCTCTCCCTCCCACCCCCCCCCCCCCCCCCCCCATCTCCCTCTTCAAATTCAAATAGGCTATGCTTTATTGGCGTGACAGACGAGAAGCCTAGCTATATGTTGATGAAGCTGCAGTTATAGGTTCATATTAAAATCGTCCTTTTATCAGTTCTTGCACCCTCTCACTATTTTCACTCATGTCCTTGTGTGAACCACTCCTTTATCTTCCCCTTCAATTTCATTTCAACAACCGCAGCCTGCTTTATGGGTATGGATCTGACACAAACAGTATAACCAATTACAATTAGCCTACAATTTCATTAACGTACTCTCTCTGCTACTGATCTTCCTCTGTTTCGCTCAATTCTAGTCCAGAATGTTGTATTAACAGGGTTTATAATGTAGAATTAGAGAATTACAAAAAAACAACTGTAACTTACATTTCAAGGAGTACACAAAAGTGAAAGGGATTATCAGGCTACCCAAAAAAGTGAATATCTAAAAAAATACGATATAATTGAACAATTAACTGTATAGCCCAAGAGGCCTACTTATTATGAGGGTGTTGAACAAACAAGATTGTTTCTTAAGCAACTACAGGAATCTAATTATTCACATATACTTCAATTCTGCATTTAAGTATCACCGCATGCTTATACTTTACATTTAATGCAACTATACTGTGGATATACTCTCACTCAATGACATTTCACTCAATGGCATTTCAGAGAAATCGAAGAGAGCCTATTTTCTCTGAAGACCTGTACATATAAAATCTAATCTACAATATTGTTTTATAAAATATTATAAATTAAAGTACTTACACCGTTATAAAATTGTAAATTGGGCCCACCTCAACTATTTACACCATTAAAATGCTAATCTGCTGTTATATAATAGATGCCTTTCTTCACTTCGACTTTGAAATCCATGGCAACTTTCACAGCCCGAGTAAATGTTTCTTTTTGGTTTGACTTTAAAGTGTGTAATCCTGAGTTTAATCTTGTGAAATAACCTCACAATAATGTCCTCTGACAGACTGCGATGAGGCAGGAAGTGCTGTTTTTTTGTCTCCTATTCCGGTTGTTGACAGAGCTAGCTCTGTCTGTTGTCTTTACGTTGTCCAGGTTTGTCTGTTTCCACCGGCCTCACTGGCCAGGTTGTAGCCTCTCAGTCTGAATTTACTTCTCAGCTCCTAGTCGCTCACTGAGCCCAGATGGTCACTGCCACTCTTGAGTGTCTTTTCAGGGCTAACTTGCATTGAAGTTCACATTAAGATTTGGCAATACTGTCCAATACTGTTCATTTTTTCAGTTATAATGTGGTTTGTCCATATTTTTTGAGAACCTTGCTTTCTCAGTCCCCCCCAACCCCGATTTTCCTCCATTTTTATTGGTTTAACAAATTAAACCATGTAATTGATAAAGCAATCAGCCCACATTTGACGGATGACAAAACCTTGTGCTGTATCAGTGTTTTCCTGATTGTGTATTTGTGAACATGTAAAGCACGATTGGCCATAACTAAAGCATGTTGATCATGTGAAGTATCATAAAAACAAAAACAAATGAGCTGATGGGAGTAATTACAGTTTTCATGTGTTTCACAAATGGTTTTCTATTTCGTTGTGTAATGGCATGGATATATTTAGCTGTCTCTGGGGGTCTTTTATTCTCTATCAGACGCATTGCATTTCAATGTGGTAAAAAAGGGCTTGTTCTTGTTAAATCATATCTTTTCATTTTGGTTTGGTCCCTTTCCGTATAATATTTGCTGCAGCAGAGAAGAAAATGTTTCTCATCTCATTTTGACGGCTGATCTAACACATCCTGCCTCTCTCCTCCGTCTGATACGTCTTTTTGTCGGCCAGTTTTGTGTCTCTGTTGCTGATGAGTGGGGTTTTTTTTTATTGTGTTTAAATTGTTACATTAAAGGTTTTAGTCCCCAGAAGCTGTTCTCTTTCCCTCTGTTTAAAGTCTTCATCTCTCCCACTCAGTTTCTCCTTTGTTTGTTTCTTCAGAATTTATATCTTCTTATGCTACAATAAAGCAACAAACCTCACAAAAACATTATAGTCTGAACAATAAGAAAGTGACTTGTTCCTGTATTGTTGTGAATGGAAATTCCAGTAAATGTGTAATTAAAATACACGTGTCTGATGTGACTGTTGTGTTGGTGGACAGGTTGTTGTGTTCATGTGTGCGTGTTTTTGTCTCTTTGGATTAGTTGTGTGCAGCATGTGATCAGTTTAGGACTGTGAAATGAGGTGTATGTCTCACCCTGAGTGGTTAATTTATGAGGTAGATGTTAGTTAACCAGTTCACAGCTACTTCCTCATATAGTGACTGTTTACCTTGCAAAAATGGTGCTTTTTTATATTCATTTCTGTAACCCTGATTTAAACTTCGATATGCATTGTTGTGACTGAAAGATTCAAAAATATAAGAGTTTATACTGATGGAGGACATGTGTGATAAAATATGATAAGATCTGAATCGAAACAATATGATATATGTTACAATATGTTATACTACGTTAACGTTATGCTACGTTAACTTTAAGTTACGATACAAAACAATATGATGTCAATGGCTCAGAATTGAATTTGATGTTCACATTAATTAGAGTGCAGCAGAAGCATTCCTTTTGAGTCATGTTTCCAGCCAACGAACAAACGGTTACAGTTCTCATGCTAGTAACATTACGTTTTTCTAGGAGAAGAGAGGAGACACGGTGAGGTTGTTTTTCTTTCTCTATGTTCAGTAGCTAGTCACTAACTAAGCCTGTTGTTGTCACTTGGCAGGTAGATCAGAGGCTTGCTTTTCCTGGTAACAAACCAACCATAGAAAGCAGCTGTAAAGCCCAATCTTCACACAGGTTTGAGCTCAAACCAACTGTAATAGCTGTATGGATTAAAATGTAGTTTATTACCCCTACCACTCTTGGCAAGACTGACGTACCCCAATAGCTGTAGCATTCAAGTCATGACATTCGGTACAGAAATATATGTTCCACAGAAGGTGACTCCTACAGATTTTGCTGATGTTCTGAATTTTCTTTTAGTGCCACAATGACCCTCACGTTCTGTATTTACATGAATTTCTCCTTATGATGATTTGTCATCTCTCCTGTGGTCCCTTTACCCCTCATGTCATCATCAAACTCTAATTTGTCCAGCACTTTGGTTCCTGACTAAATACTTGATAAAGTGATGACATTTCCCGTCACCCTCAGCAGGTTTTTAAAAAAAGTTGCAACCATTCATAGTAGTTGTTTTGAAGGTCAGTATGAGAATGGGCCAACAAAGTGTGCTTGGGAACTACAGTGATACAGATGAAGGACTTAAGGTCCAAAAGAACATTTCTTCCCAGAAGTTTAGGAAGAGTAAGAGCCGTTAGCTTCTTACCATTTCTCTGAATCACTTCTGCTTCTGTCTTTATCTTTCCAACCAATTTCCCCCACTTTCCCAGACCTTAAGTTGATTTGGAAATCCTTTCTCTATATGTGGAGTTGAGTTTCATAACTTCAGTTAGATGACTGTGTCCCATATTCAATCAGTAAAATAGACTTCCTTTGGCACAAAGGGATTTGCCTCAATGATATTGAAGTTCCCTATTCAGCAATATAAGGATGATATAGCAGAGAGACTCTATAGCAGATTTTTATCATACATATTTATTAACTCAGTATGAAGAGTACTGTCTGCTGCTTAATGCAAATCCTGGGTGTTAATTGTACTCAGAGATTGAAGAATAAACACTTCACTAGGGCTCCTATCAGTCCATGCCACCTGAATCCATTTATCTTTTAAACAGTTCTGGGTAGCTGCCCTTGGGCAAAATTAGCTCTTAATGGACAATCTCAAATAAACAAAAATCATTGTTACAGAAAAACTAATACAAGCCATTTTTCCATTTGGAAAATAGTAATGTTTGTAGTCTTGTTCCGACTTGCTGCAAAGAATTGATTACAGTTAATAAACCAGCCAATACATTTGTGGAGAAATAAATCATAAGTCTATGTAAAGAAACCCTCAACCTTTCATATTTTGATCTTGACATAGAACATCAGTATTTATTAGTGCACAAGCAGAAAAAATATTTTAATATTTTTGTTCAGTGTTGAAGTCAATTCTCCCCTATTCCAGTCAATTCTCCAACCTCATTAAGCCTGCACTCTGTTTATTTTATAGCTCCATAAGTGTGTTTTTGTGAACATTTTAAATGTAACACTTTAGTAAATGGGAGGTTAACACAACTGATAAATGTTCAGTTATTTTAAGCACTCTTGTATAAAACATGGGTCTATGCAAAGAAGGTCCTTATGATACATTTATTTCAATGATGCTACAGTGAGACAAATGTGTGTATGTATTGTGTAAGTGGCCGAATAATATATGATCCACATTTTTCTATAATGACCATACATCTTTAGAATCCATTTCAGCTTCATTAAGGCCATAACAATTTGAAAATCTAATTCTGGTTTGTACAGATTATAATGTTGTATAAGTTCAGCAGCTCTCTATGAGCAAACGGGGAAAGTAATTAGTATGGGTGCTGGATACTCGGCTTAATACATCAATTTTATACTTCAAAGTAATGGGCTTTTGGGCCCTTTTAAAATAAATGTGCATATTTTTATGAAATTAATTTGATGACTGATTCAGAGATGTACTTGAGTCTTGCGGTCAGTAAGATAGTCCGATATTGAAGCTCAGTATTAAACTAATGTAATATTTTATTAAAAGAGGTGCTAATTGTCAAATAATACTCCTAAATGTGTGAGAATTTGTCTAAAGAATACTGCACATGTGAGAAAAGTTGAATTAAGCCAGTCATGGTTGCAAAGGGAGCTGGGAGAAGAGTGAATGTCACATTAGAGAGGAACGTTTTTAAGGTGAATATGATATGTTTGAAAGATTTAAGTTTTGACCTCAGCTCCTGATCACTGCTTTGTTTATGGCCCGAGGCTACATTAGCTAGTACTAGCATAACACAACCGGAATCTCTAAGGCTGTGTGCGAAACCACACACTGAGGAACTGCCAACTAACCTGACTGTTAATATGCTTTTAACAACATACTAAACAACGGGTCATGTATCTTTATCAAACACATCGGAGCTACATTGGATAAGCTAGCACCAAGCTAGCAGATCCATTGGTCCATTAAGAGAATTCAACAACAATAAATCAATTTCTAGGAATATATATATTCTTTTCTACAGCTATGCAGTTGTTTAGATATTATTTGGCAACATGTAAAATGTATTACAGTATGGTTGCTTTTATTTGTACGCCGCTTGGGTACTGGCTGGCCGCCTACGCCATGGCATCTGAGAAAGGCAATGCATTTTGGGGCAGAATAGGATGACCAGTGTGCTCCTGTTGCATACAAAATCGGCCAATCTATACATCTGGGGAACTTCTCGCATTGACAGAATTGCATTCTGTTATTTTCATACTGAAGTCATGAAGTCACTAAGTATGAGTTGTTTGAAAGTATGCAGTTTCAGATACAGCCTCTGACTGTAGTGATCAAGTTGCATTATGGGGAATGCAAGGGAAAAAATATTAAAAAAAAGAAACATTATCTTTGATAAAGATAATCTGCCAGTTTTTTAACATTGCTTTGTAACTAAAAACATACCAGCGCTGTTGCAAATTGTTATTGATGTCCAAGACACAAGATCATGAAGAATGCAAAGGTGGGGTAGATATTTTGAGTTCTTGAACCTGAATGTTTAAAAGCCTCATTTTGAAACATTGCAACTAGCTTGAAACTCAGTCCTTGTTTAATTTGCAACTTATAGAATGTGTAAATGTAAAGCCTCCGCAGTCGATGTGCTTCAAACCATGGCAGACTCCAATTGTTATTCAAAGCGTAGTGTTTAATAAATGTCTGGAGGGTCTTGGTACTCCACAGTTGAAAACCAGCCAGTCAAAAAGTGCATTGAATATAAAAAACAAACAGATAATCTCACTCATGTATTCATTACACCCTCACCTCCTGCCAGTTGCTATTTTTCTATTTAAAAAAAAGATCTGCAGTTATGCAACAATGTAGTGTAGTGAATAAATTATCTCCAAACCCGGTCAAACTTCTGCGTGAGGAATCTTTTAGCCAAATATGGTCTCCTGGTTTGGATGTCAGCTCCGGTCAGCTACCATCTGTCTCTCCGGTCACTCATCTGCCAGATGTTGTTGAGTATTATCTACTTACTGGTTACTCTGGCAGGTAACCAACCATTGTTTGAGGATTGTTTTTTGTGATTAAAACTGGCTGGTGGGTAAGCATTCCAAATCTTCAGTAAATAGTGGTAAACTTTGTGACTCATCCTGATCATACAAGACTTTTTATAAACAATCTGAGAGAAACGTGGCCTTTAGCTCATGATGCGGTAGCACTTACTTGTTTTGGTAAAGTTTTGTACTGTACAGGTGAAAGGAGGGCATCAGGGCACCTGTCCGGTTTTTCATTCATTGTCAACAATTCTCTCAATATGTCTGACTAACATTTAGTTCCTTCACTTCATGTGTAATTTTTCTTTGTTAATAATAGGTTATGTTCCCCACTCAGTCCTTTTTTTACTTCATGCCATCTGAGTTCAGACTCAGTTCTGGATTGGTTTAATTGCAGACATTTTTTTCCGTTGCCCTCCCATGTGTCTATCCTGCATCCCTGATTTGAGTGCTACAAATTTCTTGCCTCCCTTCTTGTTATCTGTTCTTGTGACACTAATTTTTCCAACCACATGAGCGGGTACCTATTCTCAGTGAACGCTGTGCTATAGTCCTTCCTAAGCATGTATGCAACACAGAGACATTAATAACTCTTCTCCATCTCTGCTCTCTTGCCCACCTTGCAAGGATAGGTCATTCGCTGAGATGATGGACAGGTGATCTGTGCTGGGCTGCTGTGACCTCTACAACCTTTGAATGACCTTTCACGACCTTCCGACCAGCCGATTAGTGTCTCTCCCGTTCCTCTCTGATTAGCCTGAAAATTGGAGCTATTTGGACGACCTTTTCAGCCGAAAGGTCCGTTCCTCACTTTCCCTCTTCATGCACTCTTTACTTCTTTACCACAGACTTCATTTGCAGCAGTGCACAATCACACACACACACGCTCACTCGAACACAGACACAGACAAACACACACACACACACACACACACACACACACACACATACACACAAATCCAACACTCAAGCAGCCCATCTCCCATCTCCTCTTTCTGCTTCTGAAGGGTAACATGATGAAGCTCATCGACCACCGTGTTGTTAACCACAGCAAATTTGTAGTTGCATTCTCCTACATTTCACTGAGGACTTCAGCCTGAGTATGTTCTTCAATTACCCTTTAGTCCCTGTACCTGTTTTCACTTCATACAAACTCATTCACAAGCCCTATTTCTTTGAATTTTTTAAATTCACAATATTCCTTTCCTTTATTTCCTGAACTGTGATTCCTAACAAAACCCTGGTTCCTGCTACATGCTACATGATAAAACTGGTTTATCCCACTGCAATGTGTCCCTTTTATAAAGCAAAGGGAGACAGCATTTTCTAAATCAAACCCAAGCAAAGAAAAGGTTGCCAAACAAAATACACTTTAAACTCCAAGGCATCCCTTAATAAAGCAAAAGGAAACCACATTTGTTATCAGACCCACATAAAGAAAAGGTTGTCAAATAGTATACAAAGACCACCAACAGACCTCACAATGCAACTTTGTCCTATGCGATCGATTGACAGCCCAGTCGGACTCATTTTCAGGTGGGAACAATGCCACCGCTGCCCATGGAAATGTTCAATAGATTATATAAAGCAGTTACTCTAGGCTTTGTTGTAAACCATCAGCCCACACACTGCATTTTAGTCCTCCGAGACTCACCCCAAATGAACGAGTTATTTTATCTCCCCCAATCCATATCTCTCACTCGTCCTATCGTTTATCTTCCTCTCCCTGTTGTATTTTATCACTGTCTATCTTGTTTTACAGGGTTTGGGGGAAATGAGATACAGGGAGCGAGAGAGAGAGAGAGGAAGACAAAGCGGTGAGTCTACGGCAGAGCTTTTGCAGCAATATGCATGTGTGGGTCCCTGTGGGAGAGCCAGATGGCCTTCACCTTGAGGTATGAACATGCACACAAACATGTTCGATGCATGAGTGATTTAAGTGGCTGTAGAGGGAAGCCATACAAATTTATTGTCTCTTAATTAGGTTTGTTGAACCCACTGCTCCTAAAAAATAAATAGAGAGCCAGTCAATTTTTTTTATATATAGTATATGTATAGATATATTGTGCTAAGTCAAAATGGAACACAGTATTTTGTGTAACATTTACTAAAGTCTAATCCTTGTCTTGGCATTTGCTATATACTTTATATACTTAAGTCAATAAACTGTCAGGTTGTCAGTAAAGCAAGAGCACTGGGACAAGGGTGGTCCGTGTACCTTCCGTTCATTCTATTTCCAATGCTGAAACGCAAATCGGAAAACAAAAAAAACAGGCATTTTTCTTTTTCAATGTATGGAGCAGATTTTAAAACAACCAAACAAGAGCCGTTTTCCATTAAAATATAGCCATAAAATTGGATTTTGTGTTGTTTTCCTACTATGGATTTTTATATTCCCAGATAACCACGAAGAATCCAATCTATGTTGATCCAAAATGCAAAAATGCGGGGATATCTGTATTATTACCGGTATTATAAGGAGAACCGGAAGCAGTATTTTAGCTTTTTTTCCCGCGATTAGCACGTCTTTAGCACAACAGTAGCAGATTCGGTTGGCAGGAGTCTGAAGACTGGACGAGATGGTGTCACTCGAGCCCTATGGAAATTTAATTAGAGAAATGATTGCTCAAAATCTCTCGCACGCGGATATTTCCACAAATTTGTTACAATTAGGTGTGCAGCAAGGATGTTCTGAAATGAGTGTCAGGAGATTTTGTGCACATCACAACATTTCCAGGAGGGGACATGTATCCGACACACAATTAGAGGTTGCTATCAGCAGAGCAATAAATCAGGTAGGCCTAAGTTATTTTGGATTTCTTTGAGTTACAGAGGTGGGTAGTAACAAGTTACATTTACTATGTTACATTTACCTGATTAAGTTTTTGGATGAATTGTACTTCGAAGATAGTTTTACGTCATCTCCATACTTTTTACTTTTACTTGAATAAATTTGTGAAGAAGAATGTACTCTTACTACACTCCATTAGGCTAAACTGAGCTAGTTACTTTTTTCTTTACCCATTCACTATTCTACGCATTATTATTATTATTATTATTATTATTATTATTATTATTATTATTATTATTATTATTATTATTATCCCCCCTACGCATCAATATAATGTTTTATTTTGTCGAACAGAGGGACTTCCGCCATAGGCTCTACCACCTGACTGTGTTTCACCAATCACATTTGGAAATGTGTGTTTCTTGTGCTGTAATTTGTTATTTTGTAAATATTCAATTTATTTTTCATTTTTATTTATTCTATTATTTTATTGATTGGAAGTACTCAAATTTACCTGAAGATTAGTATTTTGTATTTTTTTCTGATTAAATGCATGTCTTCACAAATTAATCAGATGTTACTCAACAGTTGCTCAGTACTTCAGTAGTTTTTTCCCCCAAGTACTTTTTTGCTCTAACTCAAATATTATTTGGATGACTACTTTTTACTTCTACTTGAGTCATATTATGCTGAAGTAACAATACTCTTACTTGAGTACAATTTTTGGCTCCTCTACCCACCTCTGTTGATTTATTTCTAGACTACGTATATTTTATGAAATATAAATCCATGAAGACTAGGCCTACATGTTACAGCTTACTTATGTTGATTCGTCAGACAGGGTCAACATATGGTCGAAAGATGGTGACAGGGTACCTGTCTGCAATGGGAGTGGTTGCTGGTGAACTCCGGGTGGGGAAGATTTTGAGAACAACTCATTGTCCCTATCACGAAATGCGCAAACGTGTAAGTATCTTTTGGAAGCCTTTAATGTTGTGGTATATTGTATAATGTATTTTACTAGCTAACTTTTACTTACTTTTCCCCCAAAGGGTGCACGTAACCTTAACCCCGTCCCCTACAGTGCTGCATACATGGGACACAAAATCCACATCGACCAGAATGAAAAATTGGTCATGTTTGGAGTGACACATGTTCTCGCAATAGATGGGTACAGCAGTAAGGTCGTTGCCCACGCAACCATGCCAGTCAAGAATAACCTCACGATATATGAAGAAGTTTACAGGTTAGTCCAGTACTTCTTAACTTTTCTTTTCTCAACCTTTCTCTGATTTCAGAATCCAGGGCAAAAATTCAGGCAGGCATAATTTTTTGTGAAAAAGTCCATGGAAAAGTTAGTCTTTATAAATACGTACTTTTTTTTACTTTGTATGTAATACTAACTTTTCTCTCAACTTCACTTTTCTGCAAGTTTTTTTGTGACTTTGTGACTATTTTCAATTTTTTTGACATTTTTTAAAACTGTTAGTGACTTTTTAGAAAAACGGTTGAATCCATATAACAAACTATTATACGTTATATGGATTCTAACGTTTTTTTTTTGTCTTTTTTATTTGTGATAGGCATACTGACCCATTATTTCTCAAATGGGGGTCCGTGTACCCCAAGGGGTACTCTGAGGTACAACAGGGGGTACATTTTGGATTGACCAAAAGCACTGTAGTTGTTAAATAATAAAATGAATCCTGAAAAATACAGTGCTTTCGGTCAATCCAAAATGTTAATAAACCTCAAACCTGAAAGTAAAAGTAAGGTTTTGGCTTTCTTAGAATCTGTGTGCACAATTATTAGGCAACTATAAGTGTGTAGAACTATTATGCAACTGAATGAAAAATGAAAATGTTCCCATCTCACCTGTTTACATTCTTCTGTTAAAGTGAGAATAATAAACAAACAACTCAAAATTTCCAAATAAACGTTTCTGACAGTAAAAAAAAAAAATCTGTGACCAATATAGCCACCCTTCTTTTCAATAAGTCACAAAAACGGTGCACTAGTAGATTGCAATATTGTTGGTCTATCCTACATTGCAGACTCAACATTTGATGAGTCAACATTTGATTGAGTCATGTTTCACTATTTCACAGATCAGCAGTTCTTGGATGTGGGACCAGGTCAGGGTGGACCATGGCCGGGAATTTTACTTGTCCCTCTACATGCAGGAGATGCTGTCTAACCACAGACACAACTTGCAAAGGCAACCATATTGCCAAACTCAGTCAACAAAGGTGAGGTAACGGTCTCCTTAATGTACAAAATGTGGGGGGGGCGCTACAAGGAGATCTGGCAAAAAACACTGTGGTGAGTTGAATATCTATAGCATATCACCCGATAGGACACAACTTTGTGCAAACCGAAATATCACTTTAACCAGATGCACCCTTGAATGGGGGTGCTTGTAGGTACCCATACGCATCAATGGTCCTGCTCCTTGGACTCCTAATCAAACCTCTTCATACTGTCTGGAAATTTTTTACATCTGATATAATCCTGTTTCCTCTCACCATGTTGATTTTGCAGACTAAATGTAGTGGGGATTCTTTTAATTGAGTATTGTTTTTATATTATCTACCTTTTAGTTTAAAAAAAAATCTACCCTTTTCTTGTCTACAGAATCATACGGTAGAGCGAACATGGGTAGAGATAAATAACCGGGTAAATTACCCAGTGAAGGAGGCCCTCATACAGCTGCAGGATCAGGAAGTCCTCAACATGGATGACAACGTGACTAGATACTGTACATCTAACCTTACTGCTGAGCTTTGCAAGATTGGTATAACAAGAGCTGTACATGCATGGAATGCACACAGAATCCCAGGTGAGTTAAATAAAAAAAACATGTATCACACAATCCAGTCCTTTTTTGTGAATGTCTTATTTTAAAGTTGACAGTGAATTTTAACAATAATCACATTTTGTGACCTATGCTTTGCTTCACAGGCAAAGGAACACCCAATTGTTCGGCAGCAGGAGGATGTCCAAAAAAACTGGGAGAGGAGTTGTTGCCACATGCCTCCCAAGCAGCAGACATGTACCAGCAGGATGTTGGCTCTTCACTGACTAGAGTCTCCTGCTTTGGAACTGACCCCTTCTCAACTGAGGAGGACAAAATATCAGCAGAACAACTTTTTGCTGTAGAGTACCCTGATATTTCAGTTTTATTAGATAATGTGGTAAACTGTAACTTTGTACCTTTTCAAGATGCATTGCTGTATCTGATAAACATTACGCAGAAATATGTCAAATAAAGACAAGTTGGTCCTGGATATACTGTATATTTTGTCACTTTCCTTTAACAAATAAAATCAAACACTTGCAAAAATTGCAACAATAGCAATGTTAAACATTACACAATATTTGTCTTAAGTGCAACATGAAATACAAAAAATGTATAAAAATAAAACTATTCTGTATCCTCTACAGCTGCTGAACAAGTGCAAAATTACAACTGACTTTAGAACAAGGCAATTAGCTAGATGTAACAGAGGTAATCAAGCTTAAAGCATAGAATGTGATACAATCACACTTAAAGGGTTAATCCATCTTAATTACACCAGCCAATATGGAGAGAACATTGTCAAGACTGGTCAGCCTGTGTACATTGACAGAGAACTCGTGCCCTGCATTTGAGGCACTGGTCGGATGTCAGCATCCACTGGTCAACGCAGTTTTTGCAGCATACGGCAATCACAGGCTCTTCCATTAGCCCTGTTTGATGAAAAAAATAAAAAGGACAATACATATGCAATATTAGAGTTCAATATATTATCTTGTCTTTACTTAAAGGAACAGTTCACCCAAAAATGAACAGTCTGTCATCATCTACTCACCCTCATGCCAGTTAAAACACAGGTGTAGTTTGTCCATATAACACACAAGGAGGTTGCAGCACTACTGGAGAGCAAGTGGGTCTCCATTGACTTCAACACAGTGCATAGAAAGTCAATGGAGACCCACTTGCTACTTGTGTTTTAACTGGCATGAGGGTGAGTAGATGATGACAGAATTTTAATTTTTGGGTGAACTGTTCCTTTAATCTACATATTACATATGTGTAAAAGCTTGGCAAGGGACAGTTTCACTATAACATTAAATGATTGATAACAAATTAATGATTGATTCACTTGAACATTCAACTAGATCCTGCTTAAAAGGTAGATTTTAATATAGATCAAACAACAAATTATGTTACAGACCTTTGCATACAATACAACCAAAGGCATCCTTCATGTGTGTTATCATGGTGTTGGTCAGAACCAGCATGGGGCCCCTGGTGCTGCTGGCATGTGTTGACAGGTCTTTTATGACTGTGGTGACTTCCCTCAGTCCTTGAGCAGCCAAGATCACTTCTTCTATTGTATCATGGACCCCCTGAAGACCTGTGGAGTCCATATCTTTATTACTACAAGGAGGGTTAAAAACAAAAAAACAAATGTATTATACAATATTCATATAACTCTTTCTTGTTTTTTTGTTTTTTTTAAGAGAGATGTTATTTAAAACAATATAAAGACAAATATTGATAGGCAGTAACTCAAATGTTTACCTCAGTTTCTTTCCCTTTGTTCCTTGTTGGAACTCATGGAAGATCTGCTCTGGGACAGCAAGAAACTTTTTTGCATTTTGCTTCCAATACTTGGATCCTAGCAAGAGAATGTAACAGATATAATGTAAACACATTTACAGCTGAACAGAATACTTTGTGGGTCCAAAAAATTAAGAGATAAAGAGAGCATAGTATTGAAGTAGATGGGGCATGTAGTTTATCAAACAAAGCATTTTCATTTATTTTTATGCAATTATTCATTTATTCAATTAGTACCTCTTGTCCCTTCGGAGTCCACAATCTCATTTCCCCGGGCATCAGTCAGGATGAGATGAGATATTTTTGCTAGGATACCTGTGGTTGTGGCTTCAAACTCAAACAGTCTGAGTACAACCATACGGGCAGGCTTCAGTTTCCCCTGGCTGAGCTCAGCAATGAAAACAGACCTAGAAAGATTGTTGTGAGAGTGGTTTACATCAAGTCAAATCAATTAATTCCATCTCAAATACATAGCCTACATTACAATGGATCCAATTACAACTGATTCAAGTTTTTAAATTATCTTGGTTACAAAGGATCACAAAAACAAATACAATGATGTTGATGTATTCTTATGTAGCTAGCCTTGGCCCAAACGAACCCCCTTTTTAATATGTAGCTTGCTAGTCAAGGGTAGGGGCTCTGAAGTGATGGAACTGGGGGTACCTTTGGAAGGTGTTACTCATGCTTGCTCGCGGGGTAGTGGGAGCAATAGCCTGAGCAGGTGATCCTAGAGCAGCAGTGGGCTGTGCTATACGATGGAACTGGAAACGGTTCTGGCCTGACAATGGAGGAGTCTGCTCGGCGACTTGTAGAGCAATATCATCCCCATGAACCTCATAGTGGCCACGAGGTCTAAGGTCCAAGCAGCTGAAATGTCCAGCCGATCCCGGGAATATCTCCACATTGTCATCATCAGTTATGTACAGGCTAGGAGCATATACCTTTGAAAGAAAACATTGAGAAGCCTTAATCAGTCGGCTATTCGTGGGCTATGCATAGCATCCTTTGATTTTAGCATGTTCTCCAAGCAAACGAAAAAAAGTGTTACTTACCTGGAATATTCTGGCGATTTTGTCTCCAATCATGTCGTCCTCCTTAAGCGTTAGCCTTTTGTTTCCTTTAAAAAGGATATAACTGGTTGAGTCCATTGCACACAAGGAATTGTTACTGTACCGACACCAAGTTGAAATTAAACTGGACGAGCACCGCGACCTTCCTGACCCTTCCTGACAAGCGGACCAATCCGCGCGATTATTTATTTATTTCCGGGCCACAGACTGAAAAGCGTAAAATTGAAAATTGAAAATGGAAAAACTGAAATTTAAGGCCTTTCCCCGAAAATTAAAATTTGAGTCAGAAAATGCAATAGTTTTTTTAAAAAAGGGTAATTAAATAGTTGTCCGATTTTTGTTTCAGAAATGGAAATAGAAAAAATGGCCCTAAATTTGTTGTTTGATTTGCGTTTCAGAATTGGAAATAGAATGAACGGAAGGTACACGGACCGTTTGATGTCATGAGGTGGCTAAAACTTTGACTCGTCAACTGAGCTGTCTGAGAGTTTTTTAAAGTGTGATGAGACATTCAAAGATGCACCAGTGTCGTTCCTTTCCAGCCTTATCCACGCCTTACACCTTAAGGGACAAAAAAAGCATGCAATCATCACAATGAAAAAAGTATTCATTTTTTTCAGTTCATTTTTTTCATTTCAATTGTACGAATGCAATTAAGATAATTAACCTATGAGCCAAATCTCAAGCTATAATAATTAAGATCAACAATATAAAACTTCAGAAATACAATACAATACAATAATAAGGTTTATCTTATGATACATAGTTCCAGACCACACTCTTTTTTTATATTATTCAAAAAGGAAGCTACTTAAATCAACCAATGAGCATCAACTTGGCAACAGTGTCGTGGTAAAACTTGCTCATAACAGGTGGATCCATGTTTCATGTTTTTCATTGTTGTGTGTTCTGTCTTGTGAAACTCATGCTGACAGCATATTGTTGTTGTTGTTTACGTCATGAACTTTCTGCTTCACCTGGTAAAAACATTTATTGTTCTTTCACCACGAATAAAGGGAGAGATGAAGAAAAAAAAGGG
Source organism: Labrus bergylta (assembly GCF_963930695.1). Classification (NCBI taxonomy): domain Eukaryota; kingdom Metazoa; phylum Chordata; class Actinopteri; order Labriformes; family Labridae; genus Labrus; species Labrus bergylta. The sequence goes on along the minus strand of NC_089208.1, from coordinate 16,939,406 downwards.
ACTGCATCATGACACCATTATCTTACTGGCGTGAAAACTGCAAAGACACATTTGCTAGCAGAGTAAATCGGCCTCCACAAAGTGCACTGCTTTCTTTGCCAAGCGACGACTCGGCCCCTCACTGCTCCACACGCATTCATTCTCCTCATAAACTGCAAAACATCGGAGACCAGAGCAAACAGCCATAATTCACACGTCTCCCATCTCCCTCCAGTAATTAGCCTCCCCCACCATTTCCTCCTCTGCACGCACTTAGTATTTCCAGAACGTAGTGCTGTCTCACAAATTGTTTTAAATGGTGCATCTCATCTTTAACATTTAGGCTGATAAAAATGTTAACGTTCCTACCTAATAAGACAACAGTCTTCACTCAGATATTTAACACTAATAAACCTCATGAATAATTCAAAAAGCACAGAGATAAATAAATAATGTTTGATTGAATACCACAGGGAAATTAGAAGCCAACAAGACCAAACAAAGCACATAGCAACCTCTCTTTTATGTTTATTCTTTTGTTAGTTTGCTTAAAAATGTTGCTTTTAGCTGACTTGCCTGATGTACATAAAGCACTGCTTTTGATTATTTTCTTAACGTACTTATTTAGAGAGAATAATGAAACCAAATGTATTCCCAAACTGATAGAAATAGTTTTGGCTGTGCACCAAATAAGTTTGGTACAAGAACAAGCTAATCTAATTTGCATATTACCTTGTGAATTCTAAATTGCCATAAGCTGTTACTCTTCTCCCCTGCTCTTTTTTTTGGGGGTGAATTAAGAAGTGCTTTGTTCCAGCTTTGATTCTCATTTTTGTTTAGGGAGTAGGCATTTGAGAGGATAGTTGTTAGCAAAATCATTTGAGATCTAATAGGAAAACAGAAGCGGTGAAGACATGGAACTTTTATTGTTCTTTTTATACACCTGTTTAAAGAGTACTTCAACCCATTATCCCATTGTTTGGGATAAACATTTTTCATGTCTGTACCTTAGCTAACAAGCTGAAACTAGGGCACGGTTAGCTTAGCAACACAAGACTAGAAACGGAGGAAACTGCTAGCTCTGTTAATCAAAATAAAATGTGTGAGTTCGTGTTAGTAAATATGAAAGCCTTTAATCTATCATTTTAAAAAACAAGTTAAAATTTCAACAGGGAATGTGTGCTGGACTATTTGTTGGCCCATTAAGGACAAGCATTGAGCAACACTAACAGTACACCCCTGCTTCCCGTCCGTATGCTAAGCTAAGCTGGCAATCCTCTGGATGTAGATTCATATTCAGCCGACTGATCTGAGAGTGTTATCGATCCTCTCATTGCAGTCTCGGCCAGAAAGAAAACATTCCCCCTTCCTAAAATATCTCAGGCATTTTATTTAACGTGATCTATCATATCAATGTTAGCCTTCTGAGAGCATGCTATTTCTGTCTCTTACTGTAATCCACCGCAGTATTAGGCCAGCACTAGTATTAGAGAGACAGAGAAAAAGAAGAGATATAAAATGTTTAGTCAGAAAATGCTCGTGAATTGAAAGGTAAGTGGAAATGATTGAATATAGATGAAGTAAGATGGCGACAGTGTTGAGAGAAGTGTGTGGGGACGAGGTATCAGGTATAATTAAGTGTATGGAGACTCTAAAGAAGGGGGAGGATAGCTGAGTTAGCTGAACACATCCTTTCTTTAGCCTCTCCAGCCTTCTCTATCGACAGTTGTATTGACCCAGTGGCAACAGCACCAGGTCTGTATCCCATTTAATGTAATCAACACTGTGTCTTCAGTCCAAAGTGCACTGTGAATACAGACCAACACCAGAAGTACTCCTAGTGGAGTACAAAGGAGGTGGAGAGTAACAGTTAAAATCTCAAGCACTGATACCACACAAGCCTCTTCTGGACCAGGGACGAGTCCCTGCTGTCCCCTCCCCTCCTTGTTGTCTTCCCATTCTTTTTCTTAGTTTTGTCTTATTGTGAACCGTTTGTCCCTTGTGGAAGAATAAAGTCAGGTAATTTTTAGTTCCCTCATGCCAGGGGGAGAGCCTGTGGGGAGCAGTGTTTGTCACAAATTCAAACTTTTTGACTCATGACTTCCTGCCCAGAAATGGCTTTGAACTGTCTTTAAAACTGTCTTTAGAAAGACACATAAGTAGAATCATGTGAAGTAGCAAATAGCTCAAAAATAGAAATACTGTGGGGGGGGGGGGTATTTTGTACAGTTACTTAACGGTGTAGCAACAAGCTATAACCACTTGTTGACATCATTTTTTTGACCTTCTTTATATGGACCTGGATATCACACATATAAACACACATTCAAAACATCACTGGTCAACAGCATTTCTTCTGATAAAAAGTTATTGTACTAAATATTGATAATCTTGACAGCATCTGCCAGAAACCCTGTTCTTTCATGAATTCAGGCAGCTCACCAATAAACATAAACTTTGGAGCAAAAAAGAAAGACATTTGGTCAGTTCATGGTAAAATGTTAAATAGACATAAGCTTGTAGTGCTTTTCTATTCTTCTGACTACTCAAAACACTTTTTGCACCACGGGTCACACTTAACAATTCACACACTGAAGGCAGAAGCTGCAATGTAATAAGCCGGTGACGCGGGAGGCAAGTGTCTTGCCCCAGGACACATCGACATTATGGCTGCAAGTTCTGGGGATCGAATCTTCGACCTTCGGTGGCTCAGGAGTGAATTTTTCGAGCTTCTTACCTCACATTTTCTCAATGTAATGCTACAATCCATTCCTGAGTATTCTCTTCTTTATGTTTCCTCTCTGCATGTCTCACCCTGTCTCAAAATGTTTTCTGCATTGTCGAATCAAGTGCAAATTATTCATGAAAACAAAGTGAGCAGCATTTCCATTGTATGCAGTCATATAATGCATGACCACTCTGATGGCACCTCTGGACTCTCACAGAACACTAGAATCGTGAAAATTTTAATGACCAATCCTGATTTCTCGAGCCAAGGTGCTTTAGTAAACATTCCTCTCAACACAGGAGCCATGAGAGCACATAAAAAATGTCATTTACAGTCTACATCCTCCAGTGAATAAAATATTCTAACTCATTTCCAAAGGGAATAGAATAATGTCAGATGGAGTATTGGAGGCTACAAGTTTGATCCTGCACATGCATGTTTTTTAATATTTGGGTCAGTCTGCAGGGACGTGTAGTAGTCATGGCTTGGCAGGGCAAGAAATGATTTGAACGAAAAATTTAAAATGACTTACAAGATTAGAATGGACTGACTCAGAGGTAATAAAACCAGCTTCTGAAATGTTGTCATTGCAAGGGTAGAACACTGTTTACTGTGAGTAATATGGTACAATTTAATTTTGATATATTTACAGTGATATATATTTAGACTTCTCTTGAAATAAAGGTGTTAGCTTTTAAGTATTTTCTCCATAGACATATTGCTCTGATAGTCACCATTATGCCAGTATCAGGCCAAAAAAAGATTAAAAGTTGTATTCGTTATTTTAAGTGAGATTTTAAAGTTTGTCTTTTTTTTTTTTTAAGGCCAAAAATCCTGATGGCTGATCTGGCTTTAAGGATCATCCCAAAAAAAAAATGCTGCAAAAGAGCTACAAGCGACATAGTAGATGTTTGTCGTCACTTTGGTGGATTTAATGTCCACATAAAAATATCTAGACAATTTCAGGAGGACTGCTCCGGAGATTCTCCTGACCTGGCTGTTCACATATGCTCCTCACAGCGGGAGACTATCCCTGTCAGAGGGGAGGGGGGGGGATTTCCTGAGGTAAAACATGATGTAGAAAAATGACGCGGAAGAAGCAGACGAAGCAATAAAGTCCGCTATACGTTGCCATAATGAGAATATTTCCCTTTATATCAATGCTCCGGGTAGTTCAACTGAATCACAATATCCACAAAAGAGTGGAGAACAACATGCTGACGATCAGAAAACGTAATGCAGCCGCTTAATTACGTGCACGGAGATCTTAGTGGTCGTGTGTATACTCTCTGAAAAGTGCAGCAGTAACAGTATATGAACGTCACTCCCTGCATTCTCACAACAGCTCCCTCGGACTTGCTGCGGAAAAAATACTTGGGGTCCCGCAGGAGAATGTTTGCGTTCACACACACAGCTCCTCTGTCAACTATCAGGAGTTTTTCAGGAGTTTTCTGCACATGTGAATGCCCTAACAGTGTAGTGTGTCTGTGTAGCACTTACATTTAATTGTGAAAGAAAAAGTGGTTTGGATAAGCTGCTTGCAACTGTCTCTCTCTCTCTCTCTCTCTCTCGCTCGCTCGCTCTCTTTCTCTCAGTTCAATAAAATTCAGATGAGCTTTATTGGCATGACAGATCAGCGATCTATGTTGCAAAAGCAGTACAGAAAAGTATGAACATTAACACACTTTCGCTCACTCTCTCTCTCGCTCTCTCTTTCGCTCTCTCTCGCTTTGTTTTATAACCATCTAACCCAATCTGATAGCAACTAATGAGTGTGATTACTTTAGAAGCTGCTAATAGCTGTGGCTAATCCCCCCTTCTGCCCCCTTTCATTTCATCTCATTCTGCTCCTCCTGCATCACTCCACACGTCTCTGAGCTTTCTGACTCTGCATGTCGTTATTGTTAGATGTGTGGCCCCTGATATTCCCCCAGCTCCTCCTCACCTATTATCCATCACGGATGACAGGAGGCCATGTTCTAAATGTTCTACTTGAAGTGGAATTAGTGGCTGTGAGTGTGTTTTGTGACAGGAAGTGAGTTAATGTTGTGCTGCTCTGTAAATGGGGGTACTACACTGAGTGGGAGGGAGACTGGCTGACCTGTAAATTTGTCGCGCCATTGCAGCAAAAAACAAAAAGCGATTTTTTTTTAATCTTTCTCACCTTTCCCTTAACTTGAGCAAAAGTGTTTTGTTTTCCAAGATCTGCATTCACTTCTCTCTCATCAGCACACAAGGAGATGATATAATAGAAAGGTATTGATCAAAGGTATACTGTAGACTGAATGAATAATGGATGAAGCCAACGTAATGTTACCCAAGTATATGCCGACTGCCTTTTTGAAGCCTCAAAATCAGCATTTTGGCAGCCACCTTGTTTGTTTTCTTGAGCCATAAATTAACATATTTTGATGTGAGGTTTACACTGGCAGACAACAAATAATCAAAACTTAATCATTTGTGTCATAAGCTAATTTATTAGCTGGTGAATGAGCTACTTACAGGATGAGATTCTATTTTTCCTGTTTAAGAGAAGAAGAAGTGTTGAGAGCTTGCAGAAAATAGTGGACTCATGGCTTGCTTGCTATTTTTCTCTGGTGCCAGTAATGGTGGATTGTGTTCTGCCTCCTTTTCTCTCTACACAGACTGTTTTCCTGCATACAGCCAATGCCTGCTGAGGTGTGAGTCGACAGTTATATTTGGACTACAAACAGGAACCACAACACTTCCAATACCAAAATATTTTTCCCCAGCTACATATTCAAATATGAATGCATGACGAACACTGAACAAGCTAAATAGGTACTAAATATGGCTAACCTTCAAATAAAATAATAATAGCTTTTTACTCATCATAATAGCTTGAGTATAAACTTTTTGGACTCCGGTTTGTACAAAGAAAAGTGCAGAACAACATGTTTTAATCCTGTATTTGCATTAGAAATACCAAAAAGGTTCCAACGCAAACATGGCCAAGAGATGAAGTGTAGTGACTGAATTAGCTGTGTTGATGTCTTCCAAACATCAGCAAATCAATCAAAGTGACCACTTCCCTAAATATGCATAACAGATGGGTTGTATTAAAAATCACCCATGTAAAAATGATATGCATAGAAGATTTAGCTGTATCGGAAACCATGTTTTTGGCTGTAAGGTTGGAAATGTTTAAGGATTCACTCTATTTTAGAGGTAACCTCACGTTGCCACTTGAAGAGCTGCAGTTTTTGGCACCTGAACACTGGCTTCTTTTCTTAGCAAGAAAGGTCTGTGCTTTGGTAAAGGCGAACAGTGGAGGTCACAATCCCTTTAGGTTCTAGATGAGGTTTTATAAAAGAAAGGTCAGAAGGTTTTGCTGACGCGAGGTTCCTTCTAGCAGCCTGTGTAAATGTGTGGCTATGAGTTATGAACACAAGAAATGTAAACATTGTGCCACAGTCAGAGAGCAATTGATCTTGTTCTTTGGATTCTCATTAATTGGGATCAGTGGGAGAGTCCCACCTGTGTATATCCATTCCAATAATTCTTTCTGAAATATAATCTATATTTTTTTGTGCTAATTAAATTCCTGGAAGCACTGCGGGCTCATATGTGAATGTGTATGAGAGTGATAAACCTTTAACAAACCAGAGGGTATGCAGTCCCTAAACATGTTGGCATGTTGGTGTGTGTGTGTGTGTGTGTGTGTGTGTGTGTGTGTGTGTGTGTGTGTGTGTGTGTGTGTGTGTGTGTGTGTGTGTGTGTGTGTGTGTGTGTGTGTGTGTGTGTGTGTGGTGAGACAAGTGGTGGTGCATGAATGACTCTGATAAGGGTGTGACAGAAGGGACACAGAGCAGTACTTCAAACAGGAAAAACATGGTGAGTCACATGGAGGAGAAACCTTCTCTCAAGGATATCAGTCTTTGCACTTCATACCCCCTTTCTCTCAGCGTATGTTGAGCTGTGATACGCTTAATTAAAGCCGCATAATGAGCAATTGATACATGTGCAATGCAACCGGACCTGCACCTATTGCACTGGCTAGACTTCAAACCAGGTCATCCCACATAGTACAGTCCTGACTACCCCTCACAAATGAAAAGGAGACTCTCAAACTCAGATTCTCAAGTACAGGTTCCATTTTTATTCCGCGTCTGACCTATAAAGTGACTTGCTCCCTGATGCAAAAGGACATCGAGTTGAGTCATTGCTGCAAAAATCCATTAGGAGACTAGCACCTTTACAGTATATGATCATCCTGGTGGGTTGTTATTTTAGTTTTGAGAGAAAGCCTGAGTGCATATAGGAACAAGGACTTACACAAATTGCAAATGTAAACTGAAGTGGTGTGTAGGTGTAAAATGTAGATCAGGAGCGGCAGGTGTTTTTCTAAGTATCCACTTATTGCTGTGATATATTTCCTCCTAGTTTAGCATATACATACTTTACACCTTTACTTATTTTTTCTTATACACACACACACTTTAAACACTCTCTCCCCTCCCCTTGTGCTCCCATTTATCTGATTTGCAGCAGGAATATTATAATGTTTCCATTCCTCATAAATCACTGTGACAGGGAAGGGCCACATTACACCTGAGTATAGGAATTCCCCAATTTCTTTCTTTCTTCTTCCCTAGCTTTTTTTTTTTGTATTTATCACACACCCGCTTATTTGCACTCCTTTTTTTCCCCCCACACCTCCCTCGGGGTTCGACACATGGCTCCTCATCAGTGCTGGAGAACGTCAACAGCATCCTCGTCCCCTGGGTGTGCTTTTTTAACTCTCCCTAATTGGCATGTGCATCAACAGTGAGCCTGTGTGTGCTAACACAGCAACCAAAGACCTTAAGTAAACCCAAAGACTCTTTAGTGACACCTTTTTAAAGCTAGTGTCATGCAGTAAAGGATAAAAAAACAGATAAGGAAACAAGCAGAGGCACCGGGAAGAGAGAAATGAGCTGAAACCACTCATTTGAGAGCTGCCTTGAAGCTGGTCCAGAGAGCACAAATAGTTAGTGTCATCCTTGCCTAACTACCAGGTCCCAGCTGGGCTCTTCGAGAACACGGTGAGGCTCACAGGACTCTGGTACCTGCAGGATATAGCTGTCTGCTGATGTCTTTCTTTAAACAAACAAGTATGAACTATTCACCAACCATTTCAAGCCTATTGGGTAGATGACATGTGAAAGGTGATATCGACAAGCCACTCGTTGCCTGATTTTCTTTCCAATAAACAAACAGTGTACTGCTGACATGCTGTAACAAGCCTTTACTCTTGCTCTCAATGTATGGCTTGTTGGTTTCCATCCCTTTCAATACAGCACAAGTATCAACTTGCAGAGGCTGAAAACTTGCTTGAATGAAGCAGGTGATCTATTCTTTTTTTGTCCTGGTTAAAGCTCTGTCAATTTAAATTTGACCACTAGGGGGCAGAACTGCAATACAAGCTCAGCCTGTATAGTGCTTTTCTAGTCTTCTGACTACTCAAATCGCTTTTACACCGCAGCTTTTCCAGTGCAATCGAAAGCTATTTAAAAAAGACAGGATTTAATGAACTGACATTGACTAGATTTAGGTGTGGTTAGCTTCAGGCATAAACTCAACTTGATTTGGGTTTAGGGAAAGATGTCTAAGATGTCTCATATAAAGAAAAAAATGAATTAAGAAAGAACGTGGTTCTTTTATCTATTTTAAGAACAGGAGACTATAATCACCATGCTGACAAAATAACAACAGTGAAGGTTGGGTAACATTGACAGGCATGGTTTTAAAAATACAACAACGTTGCGTGTTGGTAGGAAACAGGAAGCAAACAGCCGTCTCCCTGGGCAAGGTTCCATGTTTTGGTGACCCATCCATTGAACCTTCATCCGTGGACTCTGTGGCTCCAGGAAACATCTCCCAGCCTTGCTCTGCAACAACTGCTGTCTCATTTTATTCAGTTAATAGGAAAATCGACTGTATCTACCAATGCATGTTTTCTGCTTTTAGGTGCTTTTAAAGTCACTAAAAACAAACAGCTAGCTTCTGAATCCAACCATAAAGGAAGGATTCTCTGTCTGTATGTCTGTCCTTCCCATAACTCTATAGAACTAGTTGATTAACTTCATACATGCGAGCCAATTAAATTTGTGCCATACTGGCATGATGTTGGTGATAAGCCACACACTGTCAGCTTTAGTCTGTAGGTGTGTTTTCACAGTGGGTAGAACACAATCAGTTTGAAAAGCATGGTTTGCTTTTATAAGATGGTTGACAGTTTCGTTAAATATACCGTATATGTGCTCTTTAAGTATCTGGCTTGAACTTGTAATCCTCAGTCTGACCCACCATTGTTTGTTTATAAAAAAAAAAAAGTCAGGTCATCTAAAGGAGAGATTCTAATCTACATTTCTGAATTTCACGATTCAGAGGTGATCAAGGTGATCAACTCTGCAGGAAACATTTTAGAAAAACATGGTTTATAACTCTGTTCTGTTGCTGCAAGCTTTCAGTAAGTTTCCAGTTTGCTGAAGGCAATTGAAATAGCACAAGGCCTTTCACCAGAGGTTAGACAGGGATGTCTTTCTCCATTGTCTCTGTGAGAGCACTGATATACTACCTCTCTGTTCATCTCTTCAATCTTCATCTCCAGTGTCCAGCATATGTCCTCCTATACCTCCCTCTGGACACTTAGACTGCAGCCTCCTCTGAAACGAACTGTTGGAAATTCTCCACACAACCCAAATGCCCGGATAAAACATCCTGCACTAGTTGAGGGTCATTTGTCTCTCTGAATGTTGGGCCTCTTACCAAAGACAACAGATTTTTTTTTTTTTTTTAAATAAGATCAGCAACATTGTGCTCCAGTCATTGCTTTATTGCTGAGGGGAGAAAGGGGAGGGGGAGGTAGAGTTTTATAACATATGCAGTCTTTAATTACTTGCTCTTGAAGTATCACTAACATAAAATTCAATAATTGAGCAGCATATGAAGCGGATGATGCTGGGAGGGGGAAAAAAAAGTGGGATTTCCCTTGTACAATGTTTGATTCCCGTGCGTCTGATCATAAAATTTAATTTCTAGTGGCGACACGGTTTATAGCCCCTCCTAGACTTTTATCAATTTGATCTCTTTGATCTATTTCTTAATGAAAGCCTGCAGCCAAAAGCACCAAGACCGAAATACTGAAGTTCTGCGAGCTCTGCATCAGGCAACGGACTGTCGATTTGAACAGTAATGCATCACTGCATCTTTCTGAAACGTTCGCCAGAGGATGGTGTTTGGCAGCTTTGTATGATGGAAAATAAAATATTAGGGTTTTTTTTTCCTTTATAAAGTTTTTGAGGAAACTATTTTCTAAAATGATTCAAATGTAAAAGTTATGTGAAATTCCAAAGTTCAGTATTGTCAATATTTAGATCCTTAAGGAAGTATCAACAGTCTAAGAAAATGTTAATAATCTGGTCATGTGACTTGCAAGAGTGCAAAATCCTGCAATTCCTCGAGTGTCCACTTGAGGCTGGCTACAGAAGCACCGGAAGCCAAATATAAGTACACATCCAGTCAAAAAAAGCCAGTTTTACAGCAAAAATGAACATGTTTACAGCCTGGTCCATAAAAAGAAATAGGTCTGATTAGCTCATGTGTCAATCGGCGCACACTGTACGGGGTGTGAATTTCTTATTTTCTAGTACTGATCTGTTTTGATTTTATGAAGGATGAGCATTATTCACAATAAGGTGAGTAGCTGACCTGATTGACAGGGGGGGCGCAATGTAGCGGTTTGTCAGAGGCTTAACAACAGGTTCATAAAGGGCCCGCCTCAGCTCCAGCTCTTAGCCTGCTGTTAGGTTGACTGAAAGTTAGGGTGAGACATCGATGGGACTCCAAAGCCCCCTGCAGTAACAGCTGATTGATGTCACGCAGGCTTCGTCCATTAATATTTACAGTCTCTGCTCATAACAAATCTCCTGATGGTAGAAGACAGGATGCCAGTTGTTATTCTTGCCCTTCTGATTAGGGTTGGAGAAATACGGGTCACCAAACTATGCAAAGACACTGTTACGACTTTCCTGCAGAGCATTATGTTTCTCAATGAACCCTGAGCCTTTTAAAGAGAACCCAGAGTTTGACTCATTCGATGACGAACAAACCACCCTTTATGAGCCTGTTGTAATTGAGATTCAAAGTAAATACCCATAACCCTTTTTGTTGGTTCTGATCCACCCTCTTCCCAATGTTTTCACTTACAATTTCTGTCCCTCTGCTCTCATATTTACTGGCCTGCTACAAATGTAAAAATAGATGCTTCTCGGGTTTAAGACTGAATTGCACGTACAGTGGAATCCCTCATTTAGAAGTCAATCAATAAAAGTGAGTGCAGATCTTAAATAATGTATAGCTTGGATCAGATGTGTAATACCACGTCGTGTTTTTAGACTTTTTCTACAGTATGTAACTTAGTGATTTTGTGCTTGTCATTCCTCGCTGAGTCACACGGTGCAGCTTGTTCCCAAACATTAACAACCAATATTACAAGGAGTCCCTTCTGTATGAGTCAGTCAGAATCGGACTCTATGCTTAAAATAAATACCTGTATAGCTCACAAATTTCAAAGCAGCTGAGAAGAGTCAGTCTGTGAGTCCACAGACCAACTCATCATGTATCAGTAAGGCGTAAGCATGCTCATTCAGAGCACTGAAAGCATCGTCCACAGGGAAGGATAAGAGGCTTTGTAACACACTGTACTGTGACTGAATGGATGTGAGAGCAACATCAATATTGCTAAGATTTCATGGGAAGGGACCACAGTCCCGATTTGATCTCACATAACACTATTTGGATTAAGTCAAACTTTATATGCATTATGGATCGTCATACTTAATTTTTAAATGGGCACAATTGTACTCAGAGGGGGGCCCTTCAAACATACATAAATTAGCTCACTGAAAAAACTAAATAAAAACATTTGAAATTCAATGAAACACATACATCCATTTGTTGGTACATTTTGTTTAAACATGGGTGGAATAGGTTGAATTTTGAAGGGACATTAGCGTCAGGTGCCGACCACAATGCCTCTGTAAGCTATGTGGTAGGCTAAGAGGTTAGGTATTAGTTTATAACTCTGACTTTTTTGGCTTCGAGCTAAACACAATGTACGGATATTTGTGTTGCACTTTGACTTGAAGAAAAGGCTCGTTCTCCAAGAAACATTAGCATCAGGAGCAGACCACAAGACACTGGGAGCAACAACCTGTGGGAGCAACAAATGTGACTTAGCAGTACGCTGCAAGCGTATACAAAGGAAATACAATACAATATGTAGGCACTTTGAGAAAACAATAGATACATTCAAAATTCAAATGGGCATAAGCATCAGGCGCAGACCTAAACTCCTCTTGGAGCTAGAACCAGTCAGAGCAACACAACATGTGACGTATCGATAGGCCGCTGGGCTAGGTAGCTAGTTCCAATAGATTATATCACATCATGGCTTCTAGCTCAACTTCAATATACAGATATTTGGCATAACAGAACTCAGTAGCACTCAATTTTTGTAACTAAAACTAGCATTCCGTTTGTTTTATACTTAAAAGTTGTGCAGATTCAGAACATGCTTTTTTTTTTTTAAATGCCCTGATGTTGCTTCTCTCTAAACTCACTGTATACAACCTGTGCAGTTTTAGTAAAAAGGTCGTGATTGGAAAACTGTCTGAAAAAGACACATCCTCCACAGCAAATAAAACATGAGCTCATAGATTTATCTTGTTGTAAATATTCCTCTGTTATCTCATCATTTCAGTTCATAATTACAACACTTTCCAACATTCAGTCAAACTGACAGTTTAATTTATGAGGATATGAAATGTCTCCTACTTCTGCTGCCATACCTGTCACCTTTGTCCCACCCTGCCGTTATATCTGTATGCTGTCAACAACACAACAACAAAACAGCCATTTATAGCACTTTTTTTTTGCACTATACTTGTCTTGATAACAGTCATAGTGGTGTCGCACTGAATAGAACTTGAAGATAAGCATTTTGTATAAAGATTCTTATTTCTCGACTATCTGCTTTTCTTCTTCCAGGACATTCACACTGTGTGTATGGCCTACATTGCCAGCTCCAGTGAGGATCCAGAGCAGGCAGGACATTCGTCATCCTCTCTTCTTGTCCTCCTTTATGTGCATACAGACTTCACAGATTGCATGGCAGAGTGACAAGGTCTATAATAGTGTGGCTGCAGAGGACAGCAGTACAGATCTTTCACTGGAGGACACAACCTGCAGGCTAGTCTGACCTCGCTGAACACACCCACTCCCCCTCTGTTTAAATTCTTGGCTCAGGCTGCGAAGCTTAACCTGTGTGTCCTTATGATCAGTGAAGCAGACGCAGCTGTAACAGCACACGTCAGCATCTGGCTTTACAGTCAGAATCATCTGAAAATGTCTTATTACAGATACTGTAAATGTCAGTTTGTTGTCTGGATCTGCTTCTATAAAGGTGGACATTTTGTATTCGAAATATATATATTTTTTAAATTGTATATATCCAAAATTACGCAAGACTCCACACTTGATCCTTAATCTGTGCAGAAACTTGCTGAGGATTTGTTTTCCCACATGCTTAGGTGGGTTCAGCTTTCTAGGAGTATTTTAGCTGCCAGGGAGGCATAACGTCTGCTACAACTCTGAATTTATAGTGCACCGCTGCCCCCTTGTGGACAAAAGGCAGACATGAGACTCTAATTGCTGCTAGGAGTCATAATTGGTCAATTTTCCACGTTTTCTTTTGATAGACTTACTGAGGTGTCTTCTGCTGTCTGTAGCTTTTCTACAAAGATTCCCACAAGATGAAAAAGAATATGAGAGTAATGTCACACCTTAGGCCACTAATAGGATTTTTTTGTAAAATATATGTATTTAATCAGCTGAAATGCAAGTAAAAATAATACTGGCAAACACTTTGTTTCAATATATATATATATAAAGCTGAATATAACAATGTATGATTTCATTTCATCATTTTTTTCACTCAAAGTTTAATGACAAATGTGTCTTTCAAATCTTTTAACGAATAAACCAGGCTGAAAAAGTCCTTAAGAAAAATAATTTAGAAAATGAAATAGCTTTAAGATGTGCAGACCTCAGCATTTGCAATCCATGTCACAAGTTAAGGCACATTAAAGCCTCATATTATATTAATAGACTAATTACACCCATTATGTTATGATCATTATGTTACCAGGGTTTTATATAATATAGAGTGTTAATTAAGATCATTAACATGTTTAAGTTCTTTATGATAGAATGCTTCTAGTATATGTTATTATTTATGTATGTTGAAGGATGTGCTAATATTAGTTGTTACAATGTGTTTTATGGTCAGCATGAGTGCTCAGTTTTTGGAGCTGTTAATGATGGGAAATGTGGAGCTGGAAGGGATCAATATGTTGCTGCAGCCAATTCTTAAAGGAATTTTAAAAAGATTAATAAGTTGTCTAAGGTCTCTCTCTCTCTCTCTCTCTCTCTCTCTACCTCCCTGGGGGCGACACATGGCTCACCACCAGTGCTGGAGAACATCAACAGCAGCCTTGTCCTTTGGGTGGGCATTTTTTCCCTCTCTCCCTAATTAGCATGTGCGTCATGGCGGGGCAACACGTGAGCTTTCTCAGCAACAGAAGACCTTTCACTGAAGCCGGTGTATGAGTCCTCTTCAAAACCTTGAACATGTCATCAAAGAAAACAATGGCTTGAATCCCTGAGAGGTGACATAAGTAGCAGAAAAACAGTCGATGTGAATCAGAGGCTCACCTTTCTTTGAATCTGAAACAGTCCTCATGGCTACATTACCCAGAAGTCCCAGTTGGGTAAACCCTAACCCAGAGCAGTTTTTTAACACACAAACATAAACAAAACATCTCAGTGAACATCTAAGTATCTGTGTCCTGGAACCCCATGAGTTGTTTTCTCAATTAATTGAGAAAGAAGACAGTGAGTAAAACCAAACATTGTGATCATGTATTAAATTCAGAGACTACACAAAAATGCCATATAGGGCACACCAGATTCAACTTTCTCTTTACCTATTCATCTCTTCTTATGCACCGGGCTTTTACAGCTGTCACTGTTTTGGGTGCTCCACAAGCCCTTTGGAGACTGGCTAAACACCAACTCCTGCACATCACTGCTGGAGTGAGAATATGCTGTTTCGGATATTGCCTTCATAAATTTGTCAAAAAAGAGAATCTGGATCAAAGATAATGTCTTCATTTTCGACTGGGACCTTTGGGAGAGCAGTGCTGCCACTGAAGTTGAAAGAGAGTCTGATAACTAAGATCCTGTGGCCTAGAATTAGCATTTGACTTTTATCCTTGTAGAAAAAGGTTTTTTTGTGTTCTCCTCTCTCTCTCTCTGCCTCTCTCTGTCTCTCTCTCTGCCTCTCTCTGTCTCTCTCTCTGCCTCTCTCTGTCTCTCTCTCTGCCTCTCTCTGTCTCTCTCTCTCTCTCTCTCTCTCTCTCTCTCTCTCTCTCTCTGTGTGTGCTAGCATTAAGTTAATTAACATCTGCAGTTAATTGGCAGATCAGTATAAAATAAATCACATAGCTATAAAGCATCACTTGCATTTAACTGCTGAACCTCCTGCGAATATATCATCAGAGATTTCCAGTCCAGAAGTTTTTCTTTATATTCAACAAACTTTTAATACAATTGTCTGTCTATATTTCTACATTTTGACTGTTACAGTTAAACATATCTAAAAGGCTTCTTTTCTGACACTGTTTTCCTCTCTGTCTTTTTGGAAATGTTTTAAAGCTAATCGGTTGTTTTACCTGCATGCTCAAATCTTAAATAATTGAAACTCTTCAAATGTCACTATTTTTATATGTATTTTAAAATTAAAATAATTAAATATAGGCAATTTGCAAATAAGTTGATTTAAAAAAAGAAAAGAAAAAGGGAAACCATATAGAGAATCTGTAAAGCTTTGATGCACACTATATGGGGGTCATGACCCACAGCCTTGGTATGGGTGCTCATAAGAAATGGTTAAGGTTAACATGGAAATGCCACGTATTTATCAACAAAGTTTAAAAGGAGTTCTGATTTCTGTAATCAGTCAATCATTTAAGATGAAGTTGACACTTCAGAGCAGTGCAGAAATGAAACAAAGAACTCTCGTCATGTCGAGATTTGACTGTCAACACATTCAGTTAACTTTCACCGTTATGTTGTTCAACTTTGATGAATGTATTTACTGACAAATATAACTCTGTGTGTTATAAAGTGGCAGATGAATATAATGTACAAACACAGTGACATTTTATGACAACACGCTCATATTGTTGTCTAAGCTTGTCATGCTTCATATAGTGAACTCAAAACTTCATCCTGTCTTACACGTAGCAGCATGCATGGTGGCAGCATCATTAAAACCAGCTGTGTATTCAGCAGCCTGTTAATCAAGAGCTGAAGGAGGGCAGAGCCAGGCAGGAATGAACAATGAAAAGTTTGATGTGAAGGGCTGTCACAGCTTCACACAATATTTGCAGCTTCAAGCTGCTGCTGTTTTATGTGAGGAAATATGATGATCATTTCCTCTGACAAACACTTCCCTGTGAGAAATGTTTATTTCCCACAAGACTCACATAACCTTCAAGTTCTGAGAGTTTTTTTTTAGCTTAATGTATATTCAACATCCTAATTACTAACAAGTAAAGGAAACATATGATTGCTAAATCTATGTTTGGCTTCTGAGACATTGCCGCCTGTTTATCCTATATGCAAAGCTCTAGGCCTATGAAGACATATTTGTTTGAAGGTAATATCTGCAAATTTTTCTTACAATTGGAAAAATACACAATTTACACTTTTATATAAAATTGTTAGCCTTCCTATAAATGTAAACATGCATATCAATACCTAAGCATGCAATTCTTAAACATCTTTGTTTTTATTCCCCCCCTGATATTTATTGTATTATTATTACAACTATTTATTATCATGGCACATCATCATGGCTATAAAACCACAGAGAGTATGCGACCCTGCATTTCACAGAACAAATAGCCAGAATGAAACCACATAAAATCAGAGTTCACCAGCATTTTATTCACAGAGAAAACAGCTGAATTCAGTTTTCTTTTAATACCATATTAGCATAGGCATGGCTTTAGTCAAGTTCACAGAAGAAAGATCAGCCAAATCACATATTTTAAGTTGTATTAAAAATGTATTTGACACATATCTGGAGAAAATCAGTGCAATATTGTTCATTTTTTAAATTGTTTTATTTTATAATGTATACCAAATGTATGGAAGCCCATTTCCGGCAGTTAAAATAAAAATAAAAATGAAAATAATAAAGTCATAATAATGAGATATAAAGTCGAAATTATGAGATAAAAAGTCGAAATTGTGAGATATAAAGTAATAGTTGAAATTATGAGACTATTTTTTTTATTTTTTTTACTGGCGGAAATGGGCTTCCATACAAATGTTCTGTTTTTACTGGCTGTTTAATCTCTCTTACATTTGCTTACATGTATTTATTTTTTGAATGTATGCAGGAACATTAGTCATCTTTTCGAAGTTTTACTTTTCAAAGTTTTACTTTGAAATACTTTTCAAAGTTTTACTTTGAAAAGATTAAACGGAAAAGAGCCTTAACTCTTTCCGGCTGAGCTTCCGAGTTTTGCAGATGTGTGCCAGACTTGCTAAACTTGCTCTTCTTCATCAACTAAGTAACTCTTTCTCGCGGTTTATGTCATCCGCAGTGTGTATATATATATAGGAGGAAGATTTTAAGGTGATCTTGTATATGTTTAAATAAACGTTTATATTGTATGACACGTTGAAACAAACCTGTCTGCCTAGATTGAAGCTAAGTTAGCCAGGCTAACCTGTCCATGGCTCCTGTCCGGGTCTTGTGTATCCATGGTTACCGTCAGAACAGCGGCTCGTTCCGTGAAAAGACGGGATCTCTGCGGAAGCTCTTGAAGAAACAAGTGGAGCTTGTTTATCTGAGTGCACCGCACAGTGTGCAACAAGCTACCAGTGAAGGTCGGTCATTTACTTTCTCTTCTTACGAAAACATGCTGCAGGTTAACAACAACAAGCAAGTTCTCTAAATAAGTTGAGTGTTTATAAAGAGACAGACTAAAGATGTGTCCTTATAAAGACAATGTGGACTTCATTTGAAATGATGTCCTCAACGAAGAAAACATATTAAATTAAGTAATTATAGTTAATTGCAAAAACGAGGAAACTAAAATGCTGACTAATAACATAATTCATTTTGCAGCCCATAAATAATTGTATTTAATGTACCAGTATGTTAATTGTCGGGTGATAAAAGAAACGTGCAGCTTCCCATTGAATAAGTCCACTCAGCAGATTTATCACTTTGTACCTTTCTTTCTTTCAGATGCTCCAGAAAAGGAGACTAATTCAGGACGTGGACCGGGAGGTGATGAGGACCCAAAGGGATGGTGGTTTTCTGACATCCAGGCCAGAAGTTTCAGTGCTCAGCAGGAGTGTGAGGAGAGCCTGGGCCTTGAGGAGAGTGTGTCCGTTGTTAGAGAAGCCGTGAAGGTCATGGGCCCGTTTGACGGCATCCTGGGCTTCAGTCAGGGAGCAGCATTTGTGGCCATGCTGTGCTCTCTTCAGGAGCGAAAACTAGAGCCGGATTTCAGCTTCCGCTTTGCCATCCTATTCGCTGGTTTCCGCAGTGCCTGCAATGAACACCAACAATTCTACAACGCCCCCCTCCAGATCCCCTCCTTGCATGTATTTGGACTTGAAGATCGAGTCATCTCGGACAAGCTGAGCAGGGAGCTCGTCCCGAGCTTCCAAGACCCTGAGGTCATGACACATCCTGGTGGCCATTTTGTTCCTGCAGCATCTGCTCATAGGCAAACCTACCAGGACTTTCTCAAGAGGTTTCAGTGACAAACAAACATCAAACGACATTATTTGGTTGAAGAGCTTTAATTCAGGGAAACTCAACCACCAGAATATGACATGGGAATGTTGATAATTTATTGTTCAGAAAATCATGGGGTACTTACATGTAATTAGATCCAGAGTCACTTTGGTTAAGATGCTAAATTTTGACTCTTGACGTTTGTCTCAAAAAGCTTTGTCCTAATCAGATCTGATGAACCCAAACAGCACAATGACTGCTGTTCTTCTCGGGATAGATCTCAGAGTACAAGTCATAATAAATTAATAAATGTTTACATACTGTATTCTGCTCTGTTTTTGTGAGTTTTGTGATATATATGCCAAGTTATAAGTAACTTAGAAAATCAACAGGGCTTCATTCCAGTAAAATGGTATTCATTGTACGAGGCTGTTTTTTTTCCCCCCAACACATCTTTAATGAACTATTGTTCTATGAAGAACAAATAGGAAATTAACTTAAACTTTAGCGGTCCACGTGGGCTAAATGAAATAACAGGTCATGATGTTCCTCTGCTGTTCACTGGTACAGTAACTTTTCATCTAACAAAGGTCTACAGGGAAAAGAGTTTGCCTCCGTCTCCGTACATGTTCTCTTTAAAATCGACCTTGAAAATGTTACAAGGAAGTTGGAACAAATATCCTCGATTGCGTTAAAACTCTGCTGTTCCCTAAGAAGCGACTTGACGTATGGTAAACGTGTTTAAATAAGACAAAAAGATGTCAAGCTTACCACACCCATGTAATTGCTTCCTAAAGCAAACATCATTACAAGTTATCAAAATGTCAGGTATCCCACTATCAACACCACCATTTAAACTATTAGAAAAAACTTCAATATTAAGCCCATGAAAAGACAGTGTATAGAGCCCGGCAATCCCAAGGCTCATATCGCCACATGAGGTTCTGACAAATTTATTTGGTCCCTTAATTCATTAAAGGGGGGGATACATTTATGTGGATTCTCTATTTGTACACTGCAAAAAACAGTTATGCTCAAAAGTTGTATCTGTCTTCTAAAAAACAACACATTTCCAGGAGAGGACTGATGTGTTAAGGATCTGGGAACACTCTGCCATGATTGTGGAAAGTTATGACACTGTTTTTTTTTTGTTTTTTTTTATCAGAGCCACAGTGGAAACCTTGATTTCATAAGTTTGAGTAATATTTTGCATAACGTAGTTTTGTAGTCTTTGCCTGTGTAGCATGGGGAGATCCTTATTCTTCAAAAACTGACCTGAGGAGACTTTCAGATAAAAACAGGAAAAATTGAAAGTGACATTTTTAAGCATCATAATGTGGTGACTGAGTTGTTCCCTCCGCCTACTGATTTTTTTGCTCTGCAGATTGTGAGTAGCTTTACAGAGTCCATATACCTCAAAGATGAGGGTCTGTCCCGTCACGTGGGTTATACAGACAGGTTTCTGCACACGCTCCAACGCTCAAGGTTCAAGGACAAGTTGTTCTGTTACAGCTGAAGCATGTGCACGTCAGTCTGCACTCTGTCGATTGTTTCCAGATGTGCGTTCTCTCCTCTCCACCTCTCTCTCTCTCTCTCTCTCTCTCTGCCCTTCCCTTTAGCTTTCATCTCCCACTGGCCTCTACCTCGCTTCCAACTCACAACATCCTCCTCCCATCCAACAATCCTGCGTGTGATCCACACACTCTATCCTATCACATGTCTGCTACATTTATGACACGGGCAAAAAATAGTTTGGTTTGTCTGGATGTCATATAATCCACTCTTGACCTAAAAACTACAGATAACTGTGGGCTTTGCAGCAGGTTATTTGTACTGCTCATATTGAGCAAACACAAACACACACTCTCTTAATGAGTCTGAATGTTGAAAATATGCAACCTGTCTGATCATCTCAAACTCACACACACACACATGCAGATATCACAAGTTTCTGCTCCTGTTCCTCTATCAGAGCCTTCATTTTTGTTCTCTCCTGCGCTCCCCTGTGGCCCTTGTGTCCCTCCAAGACCTCACAGCAGACACACACACACATATACACACGATCACACACATGGTTTTGATAACAACGAGAGACAAACAGAGAGTGAGCGAGCAAAGGGAAATAGTAAGAGAAAAAAAACAAAAAAAACAGAGGGTCACTCTTGCCAGTAAGTTTTACAGCAGAGCCGTGACTCTCTTCTCAGGAATCCGTTCCCCCTGTTGCACAACAACCGGGAAATAATGGAATGAGAGACAGAGACAGATGAGGGTGGAGTTATCCTCCTTTTCTGTCTTCTCCCCCTCTCTGGGTTCTGGAGAGTAAGGGCACTTTTTCAGCTCCTCTTGAATGATCATTTTTTTCCCTCTCTGTCCGGTGGAGTAAGAGAGATGGAGCAGGGGGCAGAGGGGTGTGTCACGGCACAGATGGGCTCTATTTTGATTATTTGTTGTTAAGGGAGACGGAAGGAAGAAGTGGGAGGGGCCATGTGCTGCGCGTGTCTATATAAGAGTTGCACTTAAACTCCAAAGAGCCCGGTCATCCCAGGGCCCATGTCGCCAAAGGGAGGTTGGCAAACTCTTGACTTGTTGCCATAACTTCCAGCACTGGAATAATCTGCTATTTCAAGATATACGGCAAAGGACTTGATATTTCATCACATGACCTGAACTGTCGGATTTATACATTTTGTTCCCTTTTTTTTTTATTTAAAATGCTTTGTCAATTGTGTAATCTACAATCATCTGATTGGGACAAGAGGAGATTCAGAGGACTAAGTGACTGCTTTTGCACATTTTTTTTTTACACCTTTGTAGAAAAAAAAAAGGATGTTGACCTAATTTAAGCATGAGCTCATTTAAGTCTGTGCATGCCTGCATTTGTTTGTGTGTCTGCTTGCACTTGTAACAGGTATGCTAGTGGGGATTAATTTTTATGTAACTTGACATTGGAAGTATTCCAGAGGGTTTGGCTTGGGTCCAGTGTCACATGACATTCAGCAATGCATTTCCCCTTCCTGTGTTAGTGCGTCTGTTTGAGTCTTAAGGTGCATGTTAGCCTGAATACATTGCATTAAAAAGAGAGTGTTTGATGTGTGTGTGTGTATTGTGTGTGCATGCTCGCGTTGTCTGTTGACATATGAAGAGGGAACAGAGGGAGTATAATTAGAGCTGTCTGTCCATTCGCTATTTAAAGAGCCAAAAAGACAAGGTTCCTAGATGTCAGTCAATAACATGAAACTACAGAACAAACAAAGAGATGCTGCAGCGTTAGTGTGATAACTTGGCAGTGGGTGTTTATGCGTGAGTGAGTGAATGGCTGTGTGTTTGCATATTTTGTCCCTCCATATGGGTGTGATTTGTTCATTTGTTATTCCATGCTTGCTTACTCACACATACACACTCCTGGTTTCCCTCTACTTTGACTGTTTTTTGTTGTTGATTCGTTATGTTGTTTATGTGGAGTGGACGGAATGTACTTTGTCTCGTGCCAAAACTCTGTTTTTTTTTGTCGTATGTCAGACATATAACGTGTTTTGATTCTTTTGTTTAGTTGTTTGTCACCAAACAGTCACAGATTTGATCTTATTCAACATCCTGACTTTGATCGGCCACTAAACTTGTTCAGTATCTGGTTCAAACTTTTTTTACAAGATGTAAATATGCCTTAATGTTGCGCTGATTATTGACTTTGAAGGTTCAGAGGTGACCTGAGGACACAGCTTAGGCTGTTTGATGTATGATGTCATCTGTGGGTATTTGTCTGCGTGCGTGCTTTACTGGACTGTTGTAGATGCCATAGCTGGGCCCTGGCAAAGAGTGCTGTGGTTTGGCTGTACTTACAGGTGCCTGACTGACACTACTCGGGTAAATATTAGTCATCGGGACTTTGGAGGAGGAAGGATTGTGGTAGAAAGGAAAGGGAAAGGAGGCAGGTCACGGCTCCCATGTTGAATTGAAAAAATGTGTTGACTGTTGTGCAATCTTGCTTTGCAGGGTGAAAAGGGAACATTAGAAAAATGTAATCAGATGCTTTTGCTGGAGTATTGTAGCTTAGCGGTACATGCAGAGGAATTATATGCAGACTGGAGAAAGTAAAAACACTTTCGGAGAACTTAACAAACAATATAAAGTCATAAAACTTTAATGGGCGTTCTATTCCTCTTACATTTCTCAACCTTGCAGTGGGACTCGTGGTGTAGTTAGGCACAAGAACACTTATATTAATTTCTGTTATTAAAAGTTACATAATTTAAAATAACTATAAAACAAAAGTATTTTCATTAATATATAAGCCATTTTCACACTGAATAGATGAATCCATATTAATGATAAACAGTTCAACTCTAAAGTGAAATGCTCCTTTATATGTGGTGTGGCTCATTTTGATAACTTTGCTTGTCTGCCCTGAACAGTAAGAGTTTATGTGCTGTTGTTTATCTGTCAGCACATGAGCTTTTACGGTGCAGGGAGGCAGAGGCTAAACAACTGTTCATTCAGCCGTGTCTTTGTCTTTTATTTTCATCTATCCTCTTATCATCTTAGTGGTTAAAAATGCCATAATGCAATAACAGATTACTTTTTTATCAACATTTTCAGTATCTTTTAAATACCCCTGAAAGACTTAAAGTGTGGACAGATTTTACTTGAGATCTGAAAAAGAAGTCTACCTTCCTGTCCTGCTTGAATAACTCAGTCAAATAGCATCTTTTTTTTTCTTTTTTTTCTCGCTTTTCTACTCAGACCTCAAATGATATCACCATCTGTCACATTGCTACTCAGCCACAATAGGCTATGTGTTAGTTAAACATATAAACAGTAAAAGCCACCTAAGCAAGTATGCACAATACAAAGGGGAACAGTTTTATATTTAATTCATTTATTACTTCAGGTTTTTCTCCAAACTTTTTCAGCTTATACAAAACTTAGTACATCTTTTATTATTAGAATGCAAGGACAAATCCTGGCCTGTAGAGGGCAGATTAACTCCAGATAATATAGAGCAGTGCTTGAAAAAGTGAGGACCAAGGACTAGTTTAGTCTTTTTGTGTTTGTGTTTACAATAAGCATACTGCATATTTGATCTGCATGTGTGTGCACATACTTGTGTGTGTGTTTGTTGTCTGCCAGCATGGTTGCTTCGCTGCCTGCAGGGAGTTTCTAGCTGTGCTGCTTTGAAGTGATGCTGCTCTCGTCTGATAAACGGAGAGAGGAACAGGTGTTGGAGCTGAGTGAGTCATCCGCTTAACGTGTGCACTTTCCATTCATTACTGTACTGAATGATCAACACTTAAAGAAATGCATCATACCTATTAAAGTCAAACTGAAAGGCAGTATGGGTCCATATGTGTCATTACTAAAAACTCAACTTGTTTTTCAGTATGTCCTGTCATATTCTTATCAAAAGGGGTCACAGAAAATTGCAGCCATGAGAAGGAAGATAACTCTGCAGCTTCAGACAGCAAGGATGTGCGAACAATCATTGACCCCATTTCTCCCACTGAAGAGGATTTTAGCACAAGTCTCGAATGCATACTTAATCATCACCTACAACTTAACTTTCTGTCCCTTAGTTTTTTCTTCCCCGATGGTATCTGCCCCTAACGACCATGGCTGTAGACTGTTACCATGGTGCTGTTGCTAGAGTAACAATCTAAAGCCACGGTTGCCATGGAGACAGCAGGGTGGAGGAAGAAGAAGCTGGAGTTGGCATGGTAACTGGAAACTGGAAGGTCCCATTGGTTTAAGTGTGGATATTACGCACTTACAGAGTGTAGGACTCCCCCAATGCAAGCCCACACAGGTTTCCTCTCTGAGCTGGAGAGCAGAGACGAGGAGAAGTAGGAGGAGAGATTGCTAAGACAAGGTGAACCTTAAGCTATTGAACCAACTGTTTTACAAGCACTGTATAGTATTACCTTGGAGTTCCCTATAGACTGACATTCCTCAGCCTGTCCTCTGGATGTCTGTGTCCTCTTCAGTGCAGCCTTTGGTGCATTGCCAGGCTTCAGTAGCCATGACTGTAGACTGTTACTGTACTGTGATACTGTATAAGCAGTAAGCAGTCTAAAGCCAAGGTGCTGATGCTCTGGCCAAGATAGGAGGAAGAGGTAGAGATGGAAAGAAGGGCAAACCTGTATCAGCAAAAACAGGAGAGGGCATAGGTGTATCGTTACTGGACCATTAACCATTATAACTGAGTAAATTGACCATCGTGGAATTCTACAGTTATGGCTTGTAGTGTAGTAGAGAGCCTCGTCTCTTCATCATTAGAGAGATGTAGAGTGAAAAACTAATTTGTGGCTGACTGAGATTGGAGGGAAAAACTCCAGTAGAATTACATTTTACTGCTATGCTTAGCTAAAAAACAAACAACACACAAAAAAAAAAAAAAAACATACTAATCGAGGCGCATTGGAAATCTTTTGAAACATTACATTGCTCAATTGGGATACCTGTGCAATTTTGAAGCTACAATTATTCAAATATGTTCTAGCCTGCTCTCCTGCCATCTACTCAGGTGCTAATTTGCTCCTGTGATGACTTGAAAATGTAATTCTTCAGCTAAGAGGACATAAAGGAACAGGACTAAGATGATGTAATGTTACATTTTAAAATGTATCCACAAAACAAGATTGGCAAAACCTTTCTTTATAGATGACACCATTATATTCACTAATGTTTCAACATCTGAGTAAGTCATTTGTAATATTCAGGAATGTGTGACTCTAAACACACATACATTACAAAGGTTATACAAAAACATTGTAAGATGATGAAGTTATTATGATATACAAATGTTTCCAGTGATTTTTTCCAGTTTCCTGTATCTCAGAGCCAAAACTAATTTTAAGAAGAATTAAAATTAGAAACTGCTGGCATGATTGGCACTAGGCATCATCCACCCACTGTTTTCCCTGCCTCTGACCTAGTTAGTGTTTGTATGTGTGCAAGTGTGTGAGGCCTCTTTGCCTCCCTGTCTCTCTGAGACATTTGCAGTTTCACTTCACCAGTTGTGTGTTCCTTGACTAGCATGGCTTAATCTTTGAAACAAGCGTGAGAGGGATTTAATGCAGTGTTGCACTAGTCTGATAAACTGAAAACTGCCTGTAACCTCTCCAACCAAAATAACTTTAAGAACCCCACATAATGCATCAATAACTCATCCATCAGGTTGACTACCTGTTGAATACTTGGGTGACTTTTTACACCACAAGCAGGTCAGTTCAATAAGTATTTCAGTAAGGGGTCAAAAACTAAAGCCCTACTTTCTCTTCTTCATACCCTCAACAACCCCAGGCTGCTATGCTGTAGGCTCTCTAACCTGTAGATATGATTCGATCTGCTGATTGTTAGCCTTGGCTGTGCTCAGTGGCTCACTGAATAAGTACAGTAGAAACTATGCGGTGCTGGTACAAAATGTACTGAAGACAACCAACACCAGCCATACAGATAACTCTGTGATGTACAGAGAATGAGTACAGCAACAGCAGAGAATCAGTCTCTAACAGCTATCTTCACATTTATCTTTTAGGATATTTGACTTACAAAGCTATAGCCTATCTTGTTTTTACAAGTAGCCTAAAAGAGTTGTTTCATTGCATTCGTTACATGAAAACAAAATCGTTTCTTGTTGGCAAGAGTGTCTCCACTTAAGATCCGTCGTTTCAGTTTCAGCACCACGGGGCTGGGACAGCGACACAGCTGATCGGCGCTGTCCGCGGTGCTGAACTGTACGACGGTGAGGCGGACACTAACATGTCTCACTTTTACAACGGATTGTTTAGAGTAGGCTCATACGTCCCAAACCATACTAACCGTGACTTTTATAGTAAGACGATAAAATACACAATCCGTCTCATGACACATTGTAGTGCCCAGTTTCTGTAACGTCACCGTGTCCGTAGTAGAAAACATTCACTGTCTCTGCTCTTATCGCCGTAAAGACGCCGGTCAGGTGAAGATCGAGTCACGCGTCTCTGCTCGGCAAGTTACGTGCCTTGGGTACGGGTGTATGACGTCACGTCGGCTGCAAACCAATCGCCTCTCGTGCCATTTTGCCGCCTGGCTTATCAGAGCGAGTGGGCAGTGGCTCGCTCTAGCTCGGTTTCCATGGCATCGGGGAGAAACCGCTAACTTGACGTGCACGAGAGTCCCTCGGGTGAAATAGGATATGCACGGAATTATAAAAAATAAAAATAAAAAAAGTGAGCCGTGAAGAATAGCCTCGTCTTTGGGGGAACTTCATACTCATACGTTTTTAAACGTATGAAAATAACCTCAAATTTAGGTCTCTAGACTTAGGTGTTATAGAAAGGGAACCAAGAGTATTAAGATAATTGCGAACCAAGAGTTTCAAATTCAGGTCAAGGACAATAAAGGCTACAGCTGTTTATTAAACTATTTGCATTTCATAATGTATAATAATCAAATATATTAGGCTTACTCTTCTTCAGATGGCTTTGCTCTAGCCTACTCATTCATAATTGGCGTTGTCTGATCAAAGGCAGTGTAAAGTGGCGAGTTGTGAATGAATAAGGGGTTTCATTGACTCGCTCCACCCACTCCTCCCTCGTGTTGCCCGCGCACGAGCCTCTAACTTTGTGCATGCACTCCCCCGCACGCGAGAGTATCAGCCCGCAGTCTGCGCGCGCGTGCGCGCGATGCCATAAAAGGGAAATAGTAGGTGACTGCGTATCATCAGCAAAGTGCGCAAGAATGACGCAGGGCTGACATCACTCGCTGACGACGTCACAGAACAGAACTGAGGGTAGAAAAAAAAGTTAAAGGAAACGCCGGCCGGAAGTGCATGACGGGGAGGGAGGGGAGGATGTGAGGAGCGCTGTGGGGGTAAGGAGGTGGGGGTTCGAGGTGGAGGCGAGGTGTGATCACCACACCGAAAGAAAGTGATGGTTATGATAATGTAATCACTATCACCGGAAACCACCGGGTGCCACGCGAACACTCCCCCATCTCCAACCACCCCCCCCCCCCAGCCCACGAGCACAAACAATTTCTGAAACCTGTGGGCACATAGACATGGAGGAACTGTAGGCGTGCGTGAGCGTGTGTGCACGTGACATTGTACATTACTTGGTGATATTTGGACATTTTAACTGGACAGTATAACACAAGTACTGCCCTGGAGGCAACATACAACAACGTGTTCCCGTTCAATTCTGTATCACCTGCAACGCGTAAGACAGGTGATCATATACAAACATACAAGGTGATTTATTTAATTATATAGCCTACATGTACCCGGCGCAATTGGAACATAGCGAACCCGGCAGAAAGTACATGTTTCTCAGGCAATGTTTGAACGCATTTTATTTGAACTGAGATGTAAGGTTATGTTTTTTGGTAGCAGGCTGAATTCTGCCAACATGGGGGAAAATGAGTCACACTGCAGCAACTTCTTACTGAAGAGTCAAGATGAGAATTTTATCAGTAAAAGCAGAATGGCTAGCATGGCATCTCAAGGGGGACTGCCCGTTCAGATCAACCTTTATTTTAATCCATATCAAAAGTGTATTTTCAAACAGCCTACCAGTTCTTGAATACATATTACAAAAAGGCATTTAAAAATAACGTTTTGACTTACCTCTGACAAAGTTCCCTGTGTGGCCATGGCTGCGTAGCTCTTGCTGTAGAATAACGTCTGTCCTATCTCTAAACTCACTGTCTCCATCAACGTGAAACTGTCAGCAGCAAATCTGTGCCACGCTGTCGTCCCTCTTCACCAAAGTCGCTCCCCTTATAGACCGGGCTCTCCCATCAACCGTAGGCTTTTTATAGAGATCCCGTAGTAACTAGTAGAGGGAACGGAGGAGGGAGGGGGAGGGAGGAGGGGAGAGACGGAGGCAGGGGGAGAGAGGGAGAGCTCATTCAAAGATTCACCTACACATGTACGTGCGTATCCCACGTCATTGAAGGAGTGCAGCTATTTATAAAGGGGGAGTAAAAGTATAGCCTTCATCATTTTGCAGGTCTGATGAAAATAGCATGTCTGTTGTCTTTACGCTCCGTACACCGAGGAGTCAAAAATTAGAAGCTGTGGTACTCAATTCCGGTATAAAGACATTTAGAGTCTCTGAGGTACTAATTAGTGAGATAGCCTCTCACATTTTCATCTCCCAATACTGCTGTTTTATTTATTATAACATGATGATGTTTCATTTTCATCACAAATTATATATTTCAGGTTCTCATTGTCTGTAATTTCCCAAAAGACAAAACTGCAACTACAGTTTATCATTTTATGTTGATGTTATTTCGGAGACAGTAAGATTGATTGTTTATATGTTAATATGACATGTTAATAGGGGGAATACTACACAAAACTTGTTATTTCGGGGCGAAGACACATTAAAGTAATTAAGATTTTAAAAAAAATAAAAATAAAAAAAAAGCTGATGTTTTATAGTCGCATATGTTCAAAAATGCTTCTCTGGGTAATGATGGGCAGAGATGAGCAAATCGTGAGTTTAAACCATGTAGGCGATGAATCACTGCTTAGAGCACCCGATAGAGCACCGTTTGCTGCATTGCACAGATTTTTTTTTTTTTTTCTCATAGTGATGGAATTTGTGAAATAAAAAAATAAAAAACATGTTCCAAATATCCAACCCAGATTGCACGGATCTATATAAACGTCAAGAGAAGCTGTGACAGGAGTCGTGCGTAAATCCGTCCCGACTCTATTGAACTCACAAAATATTCAGGGAGATTTTGGGGGAGACCCTCGTGCGTAAAGAAGTGTGTCAGACGTGCGTAGGTGTGCGCAGTGAGAGGCTCCAGTAAACTAGACGCAGTTTGGGCACAGGTGTCAGATTCCTCTGAGTTGAAAAGCGCGGAGTCACGCAACACTCGACGACAGGAAGTTCAGATAAAACTTTTAGTCTCCCTGCTGCACTCGTCTATCACTGGAGGACAGACCAAGCAATAATTATGGCCTGTCTTATCAACCCCCCCCCCCCACCCCCTCCATATCCACACCTCATTTGTCCAGAAGTACTGTGAATTTCAAAATTAAGTAATCAAAAATATAATAATTTCAGTCAATTAGAAATCCACTGCAACCTCGTGGAAACCTTTGTGGTGAAATTTGAATTATTTTTTTATTTTTAATGTTTTATAGTTTTCTATTATCCTTAGATGTAAGCTGTTAACTTTCCACACACTCAATGACAGGAAAACCACTGCAGCTTGCTTTAAGAAACCACCATGTCAAGTTCTCTCCATTATAGTTTGGGGATTTAAATCCTTAACAGCAGGGAAACATTCTGTAGTTATGCAGAGTTGAATTCAAAAGGAAACTGGACTTGGTTGAAGTTCATGAAGCAATTAGCCCCCTAATCCAAAAGTCTTTTTTTTTTTTTTCTAAGGAGAGGTGAAATGTCTTGAATTGCCTTTTGTATTAAACTTAGAGTTAGCCTTACCCAGATGACTAAAAACAACAATACTGCCCTCTCTCATTCTCATTAGTCATTGACCTTGGTCAAGAGAGAGGTTCTTCCAGTGTATAATATGTGCATAATATGGTGTCTACAAAGCGTCAAATGGATTCTAAAACAAGCTCAGATCACTGAAATCCAACACTTTCAACATAAGACCCTGACATACCAGATGGCTAAAGAACTAGTGGCGATGAAGGCCGACTGTGGCGTCGTCTCCCGTCGCCTCTTGACGCCTCACCATGACTTTGTCTTGGCCAAAAAGTTGCACTTGAACACACCACAAAGACTACAGCCAACGGCCAACCACCACATACATTCTGCACATGCGTGTGACAGAAGTTATAACTCCCCACCCACCCCAAAAAAGACCTGGAAGCATTAGTAGCACATTTTCAGGCTCTTATTAAAAATCACTGGAGTTTTAGCCACAGGGTTCACCTAATTGCAGGCAGTAGAAAGAACTAAACACCTTCAGGACTTGACACTTGGTGTACCCTGCTGGCCTTGGGCTAAGGTGCATACTGTATAATCCTAACACCCCTGTTTGATTCCAATCAAGAGGCATAACTTGACCTTTGTTGCATTTGATACCTCTTATCTTGAGACATGCAGAAGACCTAAATACACATGACCATCTGTTGAAAGTCGTGTGTTGCATTTTTTGAGAGCTAGTATGAAGTGTGGTTCAAATATTTCAAACACTTGTTTTGAATGGTCTGTATGACCAAAGGATGTTTGAAGAATGATGCAATATGAACACATCAATTGACTGTAGCTCCTTCCCCCCCATGACCTTAGAATAAATCATTTCCCCATTGAAGGCATCCCACTGGCATGTACCACTTCACTGAAGAAAAAAAAATGCATGGTAAGAAACCAGGACAACAGTGCACCCACGGATGCAAGTAAAATATTTTATTTATTTTCCCCCCACTCTTTTATAACAATTTGGTCTGCTGTAACACCTTTTCTTATTTAGAGTAAACAAGACTTTCAAAAAGAGAAGGAGGAGGAGTGTGGATCTTCTTGCCCTGGGTCTCAAAACTGTAGAATCTCCACTGACTGTGACCAAACAGCAATATAACAGTGATGACACGTGACAGAGGGGGAAGCATTATGGAAGTGTGTGTGTACACAGGCATGCACAATTCAATTCCCTTATACTACAACTGAATGGGAGAGGGGGGAGGGGGATGGGGGGGATGGAAAAGTGTGAATGAAGTATATTTCCCCCTACCTTTACTCCCTCTTTCATCTTAAACTGCCTCTCATTACAGCCCCCATGGTTGCATTTACACACATTGCTACATCAACTTGTTTTGCATTTTTCAACTTGCTTATATCTCCATAGTGGTTCAGGATGCAAATGATTTCCTGTTCAAATCCCTCATCTGTCTGTCATGTCCAGTTGTTGGCTCTCTTTTTTAGCTCCTCATCTGTATTCCAAACACAAAATGCAGTCAGATAAGAGAGAAGGGGGGGGGGGGGAAGTAACTCATCTCTCCCTTACACTCTCTCCTCGCTGCCGCCTACCTTGCCTTCCCACCTCCCCATCTCCCAT
This sequence comes from Labrus bergylta, assembly GCF_963930695.1. Taxonomy (NCBI): domain Eukaryota; kingdom Metazoa; phylum Chordata; class Actinopteri; order Labriformes; family Labridae; genus Labrus; species Labrus bergylta. Next base: position 16,907,793 of record NC_089208.1, on the reverse strand, counting down.
TCTGACTCATACTGAAATCCCAGTGAGCCTCCTGTCTTCTCCTCTCCTCTCCCCCTACCCCTCTCCTCAGCTCTCATTTGTGTTTTCTCTCCCTTTGATTGCCAAGCTGGATCGAAAAACAACTAGCAGGAGTGAATGAGCAAATGAAAAAGACAGAGAGCCAGCGAGGAGGAGGAGGAGGAGGAGGAGGAAGAATCTGTGCTGCCAACACGTGCCTGTAATGAGGATTCTGTCAAAAGAGAGCAGAGGAGAGGTGTGTGTTTGTGTGGTGCGGAAGTGTGGGTCAGGGAGAGATGGTGGTTTAGAAAGAGTGGGTGGACATTAGTGAAATCCCCTCTCGCCCCCACATTATTGCCCCCACCGCCTCTTCTTGCCTAAAAGATGTGTGAGATCGCAAACCCACACTCACGCACAGCAGCAACTCCTCATCCACCCACGCTCACACATCCCCACACACACACACACACACACACACGCCATAGCAGACAGACTCAGAAACTTTGAACTTGAGTATTTGGAATGTTGTGGGAGGAAGAAACATGCATATGATGGTGCATGTACTGCCTCAGTAACATGGGGTCAATGAAATGGATCCTGCATGATTGACTTACCTGTGATGAGGGGATTACTGGCATGATTTTATTAAGAGCATCTGCAGCGAAGTTTGCATAAACGGGCAGTTCTTTTGCAAAGTCATACACTGTCTCTTCTCATCTGCTGTGACTGACAGTGAGTCACACCAAACTTCACAACATTATGCCAAAGTCATATGCTGAATGCAATTAACCAACTGTGTGTGCCTGTATGTGTGTGTGTGTGTGTGTGTGTGTGTGTGTACAAGTGTGGGTAGTCATTAGTACATATCTTGATGTAGTGTGTGTGGGTGTTTCTTTGTGTGTGTTTGCTGGAAGATTATAGTAATTTTCTACACTGATCCCCAGAAATATTACAAGGCACATGTCAAGCCTATGCCATGCAGCCATTATCATTTAAAACGCTCATATAGAGAGCAGGCTTAAAAATACATTTAAAAACTGATCTTGAAGGAACTGCGTGTTAGTTATAGAAGGGAACCTATAAGGCCGAATGAAATATATCATATTTTGCAATATGAAGGAAGAATGTTGAAACGTATAATCTCTACAGTAGAAGACACCAAATTCTACAAAGTGCTACTTTTCCTTTGAGGGCTAACTCCGGAAAACCAAATGACGTTTCAAAGGGCTAATCATTATATTACAAACTTGTTGAATTCATCTCAATTTAAGTTGTGGGTATTTCAATATCAAAACTGTTCTTAAAGACTCATATATATGATACATATATAAAATGAATACAGATCATTTCAAGGCCTGTAGACTATTTCTGTTCTATTCAGGCCCATCACAATGTTAACAGATAGTTGACTCCATAAACTGCAGAATACCTTTGAACGGAGCATTCTTTAGCCTCGTGTTCACCTGGCAGTCCAGTTCAGTTTGGTTTGGTTCAGCGTTTCCACTGTCAAAAGTTGTCCTGTGGATTTCGAGAGAGTCATTTCAGGGCTGTTTTTTCTTTTTTTGCAAATAATGTCAGAGCCTAGCACTGCCCAATTAACGACCTCGGAGGTGCAGACCTTCCTAGGAATCATTCTGTCTCCTCTGTTGTGTTCTTCTTCTGTTTTGGATTTATTTACGGGCTGCACCGTGTCACTCTGCTATGATGTCAAGCTATTACCTAGCTGACATGACTATTGCTGTCTGGCTTACACCCCGAACGGTTGGCTAAGGAAACACAAGCAAGATCAGGGTTTACCATACCAAACTGCACTAAACCAAACTGGACCACTCAGTGGAATCAGGCATTTAGTGACAGCCGAACATTATTGATGTGCATAGAACTTAATCGCAAAAATAGACAAAAAATGACACGTTTAATTGTGGTGTGACTTGCAACCCAAAACAAACAGGATCCCTCTGTCATATAGGTAAAATCAGAATTCCATATACATTATACTGTAGATTTGACGTTGAACAGTTTATTTCGCTAAAAGCTGCAGTGAGGAGTTTTTAACTGGTTATGAAAAAGGCTGAAATGAATACTGATGTCTTTTTGATGAACTACAAAAGCAAGAGGGACCATTAGTGATGCAATAAAATATTGCTCTTATAAATTTCCTGGAACAACTGCAGGTGGCAGACAAAGTGATTAACTGCACAAGGTCATAACAGCCTTTTTTCCACATTCTTCCACAGCAAATATTCTTAATGAGAGATTCATTTGACTGTTAAGTCGGTAGAATTACATTTTTGGGTAATATAACTGAAAACGAGCAAATAAAAACTGTACCGCTGTGGCCACAGTGGACGCAGGAACCTACACAAACTTAAGGTCCACAGGAGCTTTGAATGAAGAATAGGAATTAGCTCAAATTGAATGTATATTATTTGGATTACTGCGAGACTAAGATGCCGGCCCTGAAGGTATCTAAAAGTGATGAAGGGTTTTAATAAGAGGTGGGTGTTTTTGGGCACAGTAGTGTCAGGAGTAATGAACTATTGTTTTGATATATGATGAACATCTTCATTGAAACTGTCATTAAATGAGGTCACACAACCCAGTCAAAAACTTCTTATGATACATTCATGCCTTTGTTTTCAACTCTCCTGACACATCCCTCCATGCAGTCCATCTCATATTGTCTTGATGCTCATTCCTCCCCCTGACACTCCTTCTATCTCTTTTTGTGAATTATACATTTAAACCAGTTGATATGGAAATATTCCAAACATCTAGTGCCAGCAAATATGCGTCACACAAGCCCCTGTCCGCCTTACTCTCTGCTTCTCAGTTTCTGTCTGTCTGTATCTCCTACACATTCACGCACTTTCATTTCTGTCTCTCTCACTACTTAAGATCTCGTTTCAGTCATCTCACTTTCATCTGGTCCTTATTTTTAACGTGTATTTAAACCTTAGATTGTTTTACTCTTCTCCATCCTCAAACCACAATGTCCCACCTTTCCCATCTGACTGTATTCCCCGGTCTGTCTTCCTCCTCCACCACTCCAGTCATTTCTAAAAGTCATCTCCTCCCACCTCACAGCGCCCCAGTTGGGGGAGACACAGAGAGAAAGGCTGAAAGAAGGATTGAGAGAGACAGAGAATGAGGTGGGGGCCGGAGAGATGGAGATATGATTGTGTCGGAGAAACCCCACTGGTGTCAGAAAATCACCTGCAAAAACTCCCCCGCTTTTTTTTTCTCATCTGTATTCACAGCCTCTCCTCCTTCTGTTTCTCTTCTCTCCTCCTGCATCATGCCTCCTCACCTCTTTCCCTCCCTTGCTGCCTCCTCCCTGCCTCCCCCTATCTGTCCTTCTGTGTCTCTTACTATCCTGCATTGCTCCACCTGCACTGTGGTGCAGCACTAATAATCAGAACTCTGCACGCATACACACAGGCACAGGAGCACACACACTTTTAGAATCACACACAGGGAGACACACGCCCACAACTTCCGGCAGCCCCCCTCCCTATCTCTCTCCCTCTCTCTCTCTCTCTCTCTCTCTCTCTCTCTCACACACCCCTCCACTGCAGGCACGAAACATTCTACAACTGCTGGTGTGCTGGAGCTTCAGGAGAAACTGCCAATGAGAACTACTCTGCATTCACACTAGATCCTGCTTTTTTTTTGTAACATACATGAATCATTTTGATAAGGAAATAATAGAGGAAGGATTGCTGATAGTAAAAAGAAAATGAAAACCATAATAATTATGAATATAAATATGATCAACATGCCACCTAAATTCTATCTTTCTTTTGGTTGCACCTTTTCCAGATAAAATATTGAAGTGTTGATTTATTGAATGAAACACATTAATGGCCAATTAGAAGAGTAAAGCAAAGTTATTTTTAATTAGAAAGAAATCGAAAATGTAATGAATATAAAGTCAATCAAATTGTGTCAATAGCCCAATTCTTGCTGCTTGTATTCTCTCTCTGCTGCCTGCCTGCTTAATAATTTGTCTATAGTAGCTATAAGACAAGTTTAACTTCTCAATAAGTTCCGTATGTGTAGATGTTCCTGATTACTGTGCGAAATAAGAGAGCCAAGCATGTTGGATGAACAATTTAGGTGTCTGCTGAAGGTACGTATAAAAAGATAAAAGAGGTTTTGCTCGATGTTAGGAATCGTGTGGGAGATTTATAGGAAGGACAAGACAGAGAAAAAGACGCTGGCCCTTTAATTTGGTGTTGCTAGGGAGATGAGCTGTTTACTTAGTATCAGCCACAGAGATGATGTCTGCTTTAACTTTAATAAGCCTCCCTCATATGCAAATACACACGCTGGTTCTTTTGTGTATGCCTTTTTTTCCTGCATTGCCACAATCACTATACCTCTTTCAATCTTTCAGTTCATGATAAGGGCATGAGTGGACGCAACTGGGAAATTGAGTGATGATGATGAGATGACAACAGTAATGTAAATTGCTTGAATGGAAAATTTAAGAAGATCAGGCCAAATCGTATGGGTTGGATTAAAAACAAATTGACAGAATGAGAAATTAGAGAATGAGAAATCAACACTGACATCTAGTGGATAGTGTTGGAAATTGAGGGTATGCGTGTATGTAGGATCTCTGAGTGCTTCTTTATATAATGTGCAGACCTTTTGACATCCTTCCTCCAGGCCTTCTGTCGGTCAAGGCCTATGCAACAGTTACATAATTACACATTTAGAATAACACAATTTTTTTAATTGAAAAGGAGATTAAAAAAAAGTTAAATTCCTGTAAACAGCTTTAAAATCATCCATTAGCCTAGTCTAATTGGAAAGGTAATTAGATTGGAAAACTTTGTTCAATAAAGCACCCTTATTTTTTGTGATTAACAATTTTTTTTTTTTTTCAAAACATGACATGACAAAATAGGCATACAATGCCCATCAAACATACAAGAAAATCCAAAAACAAACAAAAAAACAAAACAAACTGCACCCATCTGTCCTTGATTGTTAATGTACAATAACGGTCCTTGATCTTTAGTGGAAATAAAGCACCCTTTTATCAAATGAGATATGTGTTTGCATGCAATGATGTGGTGTAAATATGTTTTTCCAAACTGTTGATCTTCTCATAAAAAAAGGAGACGATTTCAAGTAGCCTTAAACTGTCGGCAAACAAAATCCATACCATTTAAAAAAAAAGAAAAAAAGAAAAGAAAAGGAAAAACTATATTAAATTCAGCAGGCCTATACCTCAGAATGACAGGAGCTTTACATAAAACCAACCAAAAATTACAACATCATTGGCAAAGAAAAATACTATCAACGATTTAAAGCTGACTTACGAAATAAATTATTTAAATTCATAGGAAGCGACTGCCTGCTACATTACATTACCGAACTGCCTCCACTAACACGTCATCTGACGACTATATTTGGGATCCAGCGGCTTTGAGGATGTTTGACACACATGGGCCACCGTACTTGTTGTGTTTGTTTTAGCGAAAGCAAAAGATGGCGAACGAACTAGACCGAGTGCGAATCTCAGCTGCGGAACTTCGAGGCGACGCGTCGAATTCACTCAATGTAACTGACTGTCAAACAGGTGAGAGCAGCTTTAACTAGAGCAGACGAGTTGACACATTCGCGGAAAAGTAGATACATGTATCACTTAAGTCACACAAGTTGTCAGAAAGTAGCCTGCGGAGTTGCTGAGTTTTCTGACATGCTAATGTTGTTAGCTAGCTAGCATCCTGTCCCTCCATTCTTAGGTCCGCGCGGTTTGTTTTAAACGCCCCCCTTTGACATAAATACCAACCCATGAGTTTTTTTTCCTCTGTATTTATTTACGTGTTTTCCTTCCTCGAGGCATCGTGTTTACTTACATTAGGTCCCGAAGTAGATATGCCCACCTAATATTTGCATGTGTAGTGGAATGATAACAACGATAAGCTTGACTTTTCACATCGTTTAATGTTGGATAATATGCTCAACAAAGTTTTGCAGTCTCGTTTTATGCCGTAGAGAACAAAATATTAATTTAAAGATTTAAAATAAGGTGATGTTTGGTTCTCAGGTTGTTGGGTGTGTATAAAATGTTGACGTGACATGTGACTTGATTATATTGTGGTCAACAAGTCCTCAGTTGTGTTATCGTGTTGTGCAGTAATCGTGAAACTGATTATACTGTGTGACTTATAATAATAATAATAATAAATTAGATTTATATAGCACTTTTCTAAATACTCAAAGACGCTTTGACAGGAAACAACAACAAAAAACTTAAGAGAACGATACAAAATAGAAATAGTGTCAGGGGAAGAGGATGAGAGTCAGTGGTTGTAGGCGAATGAAAAGATGAGTTTTTAGGGATTTCTTGTAGGAAGTGAGTGTGGGGGGGAGTCTCTGATGTTTTTAGGGAGCGAGTTCCAGAGGGTAGGAGCTGCAATGGGGAAGGCCCTGTCCTACCCAGGACCGAAGGTTGGTCCTGCAAGGGGACAGGAGGCTTGCATCCGCAGACCTGAGAGTGCGGGTGTGAGTGTGTCGGTGGAGAAGCTCAGACAGGGGTGGGGGAGCCAGGTTGTGGAGGGCTTTGTAGGTGATGATGAGGAGTGTGAAGTGGATACGCTGGGGGGATGGGGAGCCAGTGGAGGTCATGAAGGACAGGGGTGATGTGATCTCGGGGTGCGGGAGTGTGTGAGGAGACGAGCAGCGGAGTTTTGAATGTGTTGAAGTTTCTTGAGTGATTTGGATGGTGAACCGTACAGGAGACTGTTGCGATAGTCTAATCTGGAGGTGATGAACGCGTGGGTGAGGGTCTCGGCAGCTGAGAATGAGAGTGATGGGCGGAGGCGGGCTTATTAAAACATTGCGACTACTATAAATTGTTGTCAGTCAATCCACCATGAACTCTCATACCACATCCTTACTAATAACACCAGAACGGCCAGTTTTGGTCATTTAATTGTTTTGTGAATCAAGGAAAGACACAGAGTATGAACATTGTATACTTTTCACTTAAAGCATCAGTTTAACACATGTAAACCTACAGTGTATCCTTTCTGTTTATGACTACTTTGTCTTACAGCATTTTGATTTTTTTGATTTTTTTTTTTCTTTACTGCAGGGGAGCATTCTGTAAACAAGCAGCACAAGAGGCATGAAGGAAAGCGTCCAGATCTGAAGCGCTATCAGTCAGTACCTGGACCTGGACAGCGTCACTGTGAAAGTGAGGAGGGAGAAGCTGGTCAAAGTGAGCCTCTGACTGCTGATTTAGATGGGAGTGATCCGCCGTCACAGTGTGACAAAAAGAGCGTTTCTCGAAGCGTTATAGAGAGGCATGGGTGCACATATGATGGGATGGATACCGACTATATGGAAAAAGACAGGATGAGAGGTGATGGTAGTGGAACTCAGAACTGTAGAAAAGCGGGCATATCACAGGCTAAAACTGATGCAAATCTAAGAAAAGACTTTGTTGAAAATGACAGTGAACAACTGGAGCCTGTAGGAGCTGCTAAACCCATGAGGAAAGCTCGCAAACCAGATCGAGCATTTTATCAACCTGGGAGCAGGAGGAGTATTCAGGGAAAGGACTGTGGAGTTGGAAGTGAGCAGGATAAGCCGCCATCTAACAAGCATGAGCACAAAACTGAGCAAGAATCCCAATCGATTACAGGGAATAGGGAAGGGAACAAAAAAACGTCTATACTGAAGCAGGAACAGAAGGACCAAGAAGTAAAAGGCACACATGATAATGCCAGACAGTTTAAATCAAGTGAGATTAACAGAAAGCAGGAAAGCCGAGATTTAAACAAACCTCCATTACCTTCTGATTCTTCAGTAGAGAAAATGTCTCGCCAAATAGAAAAGCTCAGCGTAAAAGAAAAGGGTAAAGTTGGAGGTGAAGGGGATGACACCCCAGTTTCAAGAGATGGGAAAACAACTGATAAAAAAGCAAGAAGCCAAGGAGTAGGAACCATAGAGGAAGAACAGAAGGTAGAGAAGAAGAGGGAACGGGGAAACCGCAGAAGAAGAGGAGGAGAGAAGGAAAAAGAGACAAATCAGGATGCCAGTAGAGATGATAATGAAGTGGGTGGTGGAGGAAAGAGGGACGGGAGGAAAGCTGAGAAAGAAAGAAACAGAAGAGCACCTGAAGCAGAAAAGGATAATAAACCAGGTAAACCAGGAGAGACACACCCAAGCAAAGGAAGAGAGAACCGCAGAGAAAACAGAAGAGGAGATAATAATAACAACCCGAACAGAGATACCGAGAAAGATGCAAGGGTGCAAAAAAATAAAGACAGGGTTGTTGAAAGAGGGGAGAGAAACAAGCCAACTGCAAATATCGCAACACCAACTTCAAAACGCTATTCCAAATCAGATATTCGGCGCTCACGAAATCGAACTTACAGCAGTAGCTCAGCCAGCAGTGTGACCAGTCTTGATGGTCCAGGAAGAGGAATGGATAGGGATAGTACCAAGTGGCCATGCTTGGAACCAAAGTTCACTAACAAAGAGGGTATGGCTTATAGTGGAGAAGGGCGGAGGAGACATCTGCAAAGCTGGACAGCCAATGGGGAGTCTTCTACAGAATCGCAAGAAGGGAGTGAGATGAGTGACATAGCAGAAGATAGAAGGAGGAAAAGAAGAGGTGGACAGGAAGAGCAAAGTGCAGGGAGGCAAAGAGAAGACAGGAATGGATCAAAGGGAAGCAAAGGTGGATGTCGGGGAATCCTAAGGGTGTCTCTAGAAACCCAGATGGGTACCTCGCCACGTGGTGGGGCTGCCAAACATTGCTCACCAGGCTCGGTTCCACGTGGCAGAGGTGGGGGTATACTGGTGCTCCCAACCCGGACGGATGTCTCTAATCCACCTGAGGTCAGGCAGAGGCTTCTTTTTGGTGGAATAAGAGGAGGAGCTGCTAGCAGGAGTAGAGGAGGCAGAGGAGGTGGATTGAGACGACTCTGGGATCCAAATAACCCTGACCAGAAACCGGCTCTTACCGGAACCCAGTCCTCACAGCACTTATCTCTCCAACAGCCGGTTTATCTCCAAACAGGGACTGCATATGGACAGCTTCACTTTTTGGACACAGACGATGAGGTTGCAGGAAGTCCTCCAGTTCCACAGGGTGAGAATTTTCGATCAAAGCAAGCTGCCATGGCCTACTACAAATTCCAAAATTCCGACAACCCCTACTTCTACCCCATGTCCAACAGCAACACACATAGCCCTGGTAACACTACCAGCCATCAGTATTCATATCCTTACCATATGGGGCCCTATCAAATGGATCCCACCAACGGTATGTACCCAGGCCCTGGTGTGGGTCAGTTCTGTGGTAGCTATAAGACAGCAGGTTACTCCCAGACAGCTGCAGGAGCTGGTTTGACTCCAGAAGAGGCAGAGCAACAAGCCAGAGGGGAGCTAGGGAGAATGCTGAGGGCTGCAGATGCACAGGAGCTCCAGCTCAGCAACCTGCTTTCCAGGGAGAGAGTGAGCGCTGACGGGCTGGATCGGATGGCCCAGCTCAGGTGAGGATTTACGGGAATAGATGTATGTTACTACCATTTTTCTCTTTTGTGTCATGTGTGACTATCGTGCTTTTTACTGCTTGTTTCGCTGGCAGTTGCCCCTCGAGCCTAATTAATTATGAAATGTACAAATCTGACACAGTTGGTATTTAAACAAAACATTGTCCTTTTGTGCCCTTTTTTCTAGAGCTGACCTTTTGGGGCTCTATGAGCAAGTCATCCTGACAGACATTGAGTTCTCAGACTCTCAGAACTTGGATCAGGCTTTGTGGAAGAATGTCTTTTACCAGGTTATAGAGCACTTCAGACAGTTACTCAAAGACCCCACTTGTGACAACACTCCTCATATCAGGAATATGCTGCTCACACTGCTCGATGAGGTAAGAATTGTTTTCCTGATTTTGAGTAGGTGTGGTTTCACTATTTATAATCCTGCCATAATACACTTCAGGAGGAATGTTTCTCTGGGACTGAATTGCCCTCTGGGATAAATAAAGTTGTCTTACTAAAGTTATATTTGGATATGCAGTTGTAAATCCAAATATAAAGGGTTAGCTCTGCAATCAAATGAACCAAAATGATTATGATTGTATATAACTACAGAATATAATAATTTGTATATGTAGATGGCCTGTGGAAATCATTTTACAGCTTTGTGATGTTGTTTGTTCCTTAATGAGTTGATTATACATGCCTTTCTTTTTTCTGTTGTGATCATTGTGTTGTACAGGGAGCACTATTCTTCGATGCACTGCTTCAGAAGCTGCAGACAGTGTACCAGTTTAAGTTGGAGGATTATATGGATGGCATGGCTATAAGGGCTCGACCATTACGCAAAACGGTACAGCAGTATTTCTTTGAATTTGTATCTGTATGTCTACTTCACATGAGTTTACTTGAGTTTACATCATGAACTACATGTCGCTTAGGACTTGTTTTACAATGTACACGTATGACAATGCTGAACTTTATGTTGTTAAATGTTTAAAGTTTTTCTTGTGTTTCTGGCTTCCTCAGGTTAAGTATGCACTTATCAGTGCACAACGCTGCATGATATGTCAGGGAGACATAGCACGTTACCGGGAACAAGCCAGTGACTCGGCCAACTATGGAAAGGCTCGCAGGTAGGCTGCAATTTGAAAGTTCTCTAGGTATTGAAATATTTCGTCCCCTCTCTGAAGAGTAATTAAGGACACAACCGCATTTGGCAATCCGTACCATGCCAAAGCACGCTTCACCCCTAAAGTCCAGTTCGTTTTGACTGCTCTGATCCTTGCTCAAGCACGGTACATGTTGTTGGCCCTGGTAGCTTGGAAGAGGTGCGCTTCGGCATGGTAAAGTTTATGCACGAGCACAAGCACGGGTACACAACATGCACAGCCTTCACTATGGAGAGATCCTAGAGTGTACTGGCTGTATCTCATTAAAGTGACTCAAAATAAGCCACAAAGTCAGCTCTTTTATTTTTTTATTTTTGAGTGTGCATGTCTTGTAAACTAAGCATGCGTCATAATTACGTAAAGCCATGAATGTGTCATTCTTGTACAAGAAGTAACCATTCTTAGGCTCAGTCGGTCCTGGAGCAGAGCGAGTGAGGCCATTGGGGGTATGGGGAGTGGTGCTTAAGCCGGTACGGGACAACTTCGCCTAGTGTGAGTGCGCTCTACATGTTTGATTTTCACTAAACCTGGAGGCCATAGTGTCTATGTCTGGTAACTCAAAGTCAAAGAATGACTGTTAAAGACTAGACTGTTTTTTTTTTGGGGCATCACACAATTTGATGCCTGTTTATTGTTATAGTTCATCTACTTTTGCTTTCTTTTCTCTTTTCTTTTTTGGATTGCAAGGTCGGATTAGGGGAGAAATGTACACAGGGCCCTCATATAAGAGGCCACATACAGGAAATAATGAATAGTGGCCCCTCATAACCAAGAGCCCCTAGAGAATTCTTGTGTACAGGGTCTATAATTTTATACAGCATCCCTGTTTGTTGGCAACTATTATCATGTGCATCACTGCCATCTACGTAATAGTATGGACCATAGTTCTTTATCTTGTTCATCAAACACTTAAAAAGAAGAAAGCAAAACGAAATAACAAAATAAACAAACCAAAACAACCTTAAACATACGAGTAAAATGTTGTACCCTTTAACTGCATTTTTACTTTTAGATTGTTGCTATGTTCTAAAGCCAAGAAAATATGTATTTCCTTCAATGCAAAAAAATGTGCACAAAGTTTCATGCTGATTTCTCTATACGTTATGTTCGGTACTCATTTTTCTCAGTTGGTACCTGAAAGCCCAGCAGATTGCCCCCAAAAATGGACGACCATATAACCAGCTGGCCCTGCTGGCAGTCTATACAGTAAGTCATTGGTATTTTTTGACTATTTATGTGACGTTATGCTTTTCTCCTTGTTATGGCCCTGTAATGAAAAAAACACAAAAAAAATTGAGTCATGGTCTATTTTCATCCACCCATTGTGCCTCTTATTCTTTCTCTGTTCCCGCCTCTCGCCCTTATAGAAGAGGAAGTTGGATGCTGTGTATTATTACATGCGCAGCTTGGCAGCTTCCAACCCCATCCTGACAGCAAAAGAAAGCTTGATGAGTCTGTTTGAGGAAGCTAAGCGGAAGGTAAGACACATGCCTTGGTGACTGGATTGGGAAAGTTGTAAATATTCCATTGTATTAAATAAAGACATAATTAGGATTTGGACATGTAGGTATGTTTTTTAATAATTTACTGAACTGAATTCCAAACTAACAGAAGCAGTTCCTTTTAACCTGTTGATCATGGTGTGACTGTAGGCAGCAAAAGAGCTACTCGTTTACAGCCTTGTTCTTGTAGACAGAGCAGCTGGAGCGAAGGAGGAGGCAGGAGCATGAAGGAGGCTCCAGGGGTCCCGCAGTAAAAGGAAGAGGAAGAGGGGAAGACGGAGCACGTGTAGAGATTTGGATTCGCCCCAGTGGGCAAGCTTCAACGCCTTCCTCACAGAGGGGAGGTAGTGAATCCAGCAGAGACTCTGAACAGGATGGAGAACTTGGCAATCTGAGCCCTAGTGATGTAAGGTCATCTTTTCTTTCTAATCTCCACAAGTGGTCATTAACAACCATGCAGCATTCTTCTTTGTCTGTGAACATTTCCCCCCCGCTATTCTTGATGATGTTTTTCAAATCCCTCTGAGACACTAGCGCCTGCATTCATCTCCTAAATGGATTAATAGAGTGTTTGATTCTCCCTTCTTTTGAATCTAATTGTGTGCTCCTGTAGTTTAATTGTTTCCTTTGAGTTAATTTTTGATTCACTTTATTTTCTTCTCTTGTCAAATGTTTTATTTTGAGTATGTTTGGGGCATTTATCTTTTGTTTTCATGACATCTTCTTCGTTAAAAGGTTTTTCAACAACCTATTCACTCTCTCTTGTTCTTTGGCTTTTGGAATTCTTCTGGAATTGGTTCAGTTGGGCATTGCTGATCCGTGGTACTGTTAAAGCAGCAGCAAAATGGATTCATTCCAGATTCCGAAAAAAAATGCTTTCACTAGCTCGTTTTTCACATGAAAGATCTCAAATATTTTGTCTCTCATCAAAGTACACTTCAATAGTTATCAGTGTGCATCCTGTTGGAAAAGAGGTGCATGTGTGTCCTCCTTCCTGCTTCAGTAGCCTGTCAGTCCATTTCCTCCAACCCCTAAAATTGAAATCCTCGGGTGCATTTCATTGGTTACATCAGCTCCATGTCACATGTCTTTTCTTTTGCTGTCATGTGTCGTGCTGAAAGGTTTATTGCCAAATGATAATTAATTCTTTCTGTTCTTCCTTCTGCCTTTTTTTTTTTTATCCAGCTAAATAAAAGGTTTATACTGAGTTTCCTGCATGCACATGGAAAGCTCTTCACTAAAGTTGGGTAAGTAATGCCTGTTGTATTCTGGCTCCTAAGTTCAAGGACTAAACGTTGAAAAAGAGTGCTTTTTCACTTTTTGTCTGTTCTGTATTTACAGCATGGAGTCCTTCCCCGACGTGGCGAGCCGTGTTCTGCAGGAGTTTAGGACACTGCTTCAGCATGGCCCTGCTTTACTCGGCAGCACTCACTTGCTGCAGATCATTACCATCAACATGTTTACCATACACAATGCTAACAGCAGAGGTATTTATATAAAATATCACCATTATCATTATTCAACAAACAATGTTTAAAAGTAAAAAATATACATATAATATATGGCTGGGCAAAAGGTCCTTTATTTTCTGTGTGAAATATGACTTTTTAAGAAAAGTACACCTGCTGGAATGTTTGGACTTGAAAGCTTCATTGAACATTGCACAGCTGATAGTAGCTCTTGATGTTTCAATTCAAATTTCATTTTCATACAGTCAAGGTTTTACTAAACCAATTGAGCATGCAGTTCTTCTTCCAACTTGCCCAAAATTAAAAATGAACACAGATTCTAACAGTCTGCAAGAAACATTGGTAATAATTATCTAAAGGGTGTTGAAGAAAATACAGTTTAAATTCTTTGTTTGGATTTTCAGGTGAAGACGGAGAAGTGCGGCACGTTTTGCAAGAGCAAAGCACTGCCCTGGGTCTGGGCATGTTTGCACTGCTGGTGCAGCGTTGTACAGAGCTGCTCAGAGACACTCCTGCAGGTACACTGTAGGCTCTATACATATTATTGTAGGCTAACGTTATCTATCAAGTGAACCGTTAAAAGACAAGCTTTATGCACATTACTGGTCAGCTCAAACCTTTTCTGCTGAGGTCAGTGCAGGTGAGCCATCTTGGCTTTTTGTGATTATTTGCCATGCTGAGAGCTTACTCCATAATAGCTAATAAGTGTCTGTTTGCTGACAGCTAACAACACACGTGTTGTGAAGATAAAAGGGCACCATTTTGACGGGCACCATGTTTTTGAATGTTTTTGTTACAGTCAACTATGACATTGCATAAGAAAGCACTTTAGTTATCATCTCCTAATTTAAAAAACTGATCATAAATAACTACCGGATATATTTTTTTGGTTTCATTATTACATTTTAACATTGCAAATTGCAGTCAGCTCTGATGTCCTAACACTATCTATTGCTCTTTGGAGTAAACACATTTTTGGCAAACATCAACAACAAAAGTCTTCAGGGGTTTCTAGTTTAATCCTAAGATTTGTCTTACCTGTTAAAACACAAAACCTTAAATAATTTTTGGCTGCAAAACGTGATAGGCTTTTAGAATTATTTTTGTAATCACATCTTGTATTAAGCATGTTCTGTTAATTATTTCTTGAATTTGATGTCGGTCTCAAAACATCATTCAATTGAAGTTTTGCAATATTAACGATCCTGTTTTCACATGATGGAAGTTTCAGTTCTTTTTGTTGAATCTTTATTTTCAAGTGTTGTATTAAAAAAAAAAAGTGTCCCCTCTCTCAGATCCAGTTGTGATGGCAGATGGAGAGGAGGAGGTTAAAGGGGAGGACTCGGAGGGTATGGTGCGGGTCTCAGCTTTTCCAGTGGACCTTAGGGAACTACTGCCCAGCATGAAAGTCTGGTCCGACTGGATGCTGGGACACCCAGACCTTTGGAACCCTCCACCATCTAGCACTGAGTGAGTTACCCAACTAACTGATTTCTTTAGCTACTTCAGGTCCTGGAAACAAGTAGAAAAACAGTTTTTTGTTTCTTAACAACCCCTAAGTGAAATAATTGGCTTTTTAGCATCTAAATGTTCCATTGGGTTCAAAAGCTATTTGCACCTTGTCTGTTTTACACAAAAGCTGCACTATGGCAGCACATGAAAAGGAATTAAATGATTCTGTTGGTTCATGTCTGTGGGGGATTACACACTATCGTTTGACATGATTTTTGTATGTAAAACATTGAAAATTGTCACTTTAATTTCTATCTCAGAGTAATAAGTCAGATCTGCTCATAGCATCTACTGGTATTTCTACACTACACAACCCTCCTCTGACCGAAATTACTGACGCAGTTTTTTCATAGACTTGTCTGTCTCCATCACTTCCCTATCCAGTAGCAACCCTGATGTTTGGCAGTGCCTGGCTGACCTGTGTAACATGCTGGCATGTGTGGACCACGGGGAGGTGCCGCTGTTCAAAGCCGACACTGATGAGAGTGAGGGAGATGAGGAGTTGACAGTGCTGCAACTGAAAGAGGACAGACTACTTGCTGGCTTTGTACCACTGCTGGCTGCACCACAGGAGCCCTGTTACACCGACAGACACACTGAAATGGTGAGTGGAAAGAAATGATATCATAATCCTGCAGCCCTGTTACATACTTCCTCTCCTGTGGAATTGCTGGATTTTCTTCAGCCACCTACAGAATGCTCAAATTAACATGTGAGCCTAATCGTCCTCTTGCCGTTCTCAAGCACATAAACCTTCATCCTCTTTTCTCAGGCAATTGCAGCAGATTGTAAGAGGGTCACCGTGCTTAAGTACTTTCTGGAGGCTTTGTGTGGACAGGAGGAGCCTTTGTTGGCCTTCAAGGGGGGCAAATACATATCTGTGTCTTCTTCTCCATCGCCAAACAGCTCACAGGATACACGGAGCATGCAGGATTCTATGACAGAGAAAGAGGTCAGTAGCTTCTTTTAACTTGTATAACCTTTCTTTTTTTTAAACGAATTGAACTATACAAAATGATGTAAATGTAAAACCAAATTCAATTGCAGTTCAGCAGAGCTAGGTTATTGTGTTGCAAAGTGTGTCATCCTTATCTTTGTCTGTTTGGCAGGCTGATGATGTCATAGTGGAGGCCGAGTCCTCTCTCTCCGCATCAGAAGGAGACGAGGATGCTGAGGAGGCAGGAGACAGTGAGAATGACATCAGACAGCTAAAAGCTCGACGTCACGTCCTTGCCAACAAGCTGGCACAGCAACAGAAGCGCAGAGATAAAATACAGGTAAGAGGCTTAGACTTGCATACCTGGAAATAGATATTTAAATCAAGAAACAAATCACTTTGGAAATTGTCTGCGTCACTGATATGTCATTGATTGGATGAACAATCTGTGAGGAAAACCAATAGCTCGTAGCAGCACAAGCTGAAACATGTCAGTCCAATTTGGAGCGTTTTCATTTTTTTAAACAAACACTGGGGAGGAGCAGGCCGTCCTGTCCATGTAAACATGATGTAAACACGGCTATGACAACGACACAGCCAGCGGGACTCGTGCTTCTCGCTCATTGTAGACAGTCATAACTCAGAGAGATATTTACATATGATATTTATGATTTGTCGCACCATTTTTTTATTCCAGTGCTATTTGAAACAGCTTCTGTCATTCTTCACTAATGAAACTGACAGCTATTTTAAATGCCACCTAAATGTGTGACACTATGGGAACGATGTCAAATTGGTTTGCAATGTGTGGCTCACGTATGCAGCCTTCAGTCCCCCTTGCAGCTTAACATCCACATGCCTGTGCTGAATATGGTTACCCATTGCTCTGGTCATGTGGTTCATTTTATCTGCATTGCACCTTGTCAGGTGTCACCCTTTCATTAGTGAGTTAAAACATCAACCAGAGCCCAGGTGTCTGAGTTACAGCTTAGATGCAGCATTTATTAAGGCACTGTGCGCATTAATTAATAAAAAAATATGAATACTAAGTTTGACTAACAAGTAACTCTGATGTGAATAGTGAGGGTGAAGATGCTTAATCGTCGTATAATTATGCACATCCCCAGTAGCAACCTCAAAAAGCTTATGTTTTTTTTATTTAGTCCTTCATGGAGTTAGCTCATAAAGCATTTTATCTGTATCTTCTTTCTTCTTCCAGGCAGTGCTGCAGACCAGTGGGCAGCTGGAGCTGGAAGTGAGGCCACTCTTTTTGGTTCCAGATACGAACGGATTCATTGATCACCTGGGAGGGCTGAAGAAACTCCTCCAGTGTGGAACATACATAATAGTTGTCCCACTTATTGGTAAGACACTAATAAAGAGAAAGGGCTCAAAATGTAAGTTAGAGTATGCATTCTAGAAAGTAGGATGACAGAGAGCCTTGTGACATATTAAAAAATGATTCCCCATGTGTATGTGTACATAGAGTGTAAAAACCAGGCCACCTTTGTTTGTGTGTGCTCATGGTGTTATCTGTGTTCTCTCTCAGTGATTACAGAGTTGGATGGCTTGGCTAAAGGCCAGGACAACTATGGTGGAGGGGTGGGGTCAGGAGGCCGCAGCACTGGCAGCCGCAGTAACTACAATGTTAGTGCGAGCCATGTGCAGGCGGTGCAGGAGAAGGCCCGGTCAGCAGTGGCTTTCTTGGAGAAAGGATTTGAAGCCAGGGAACCTTACCTAAGAGCCATGACAAGCCGAGGAAATCAGCTCGAGTCTATCGCCTTCCGCAGTGAAGACACCACTGGACAGCAGGTGATTCAAAAAAAAAAAAAAAAAAAAAAGACGTTTTTTAGATTTTTCATTCATTTTTAATATGGTTTCAGACTTTGCAACATGCTGCTTTATGTTTTACTTTTAGTGATTTAGTCTTATGCTCTTCCTTTAGGGTACCAATGATGATGTGATTCTGTCCTGCTGTCTCCACTACTGCAAGGACAAGGCCAAAGATTTCATGCCTCATCAGAGAAGTATGTAACATCATTATTGTCATTGTGTTTCATCATTGTCATTCACTCACAAACATAAAAAAAAATACTTTGCACAATGTGTTGTAAGTAAAGTGTATTTTTTCAATACTCTTTCCTTTAAAACACAGATGGAACAGTGAAACTCCACAGAGAGGTGGTGCTACTCACAGATGACCGTAACCTGCGCGTCAAAGCGTTGACCCGCAACGTCCCGGTCCGGGACATCCCTGCTTTCATGAGCTGGGCCAAAGTAGGCTGAACTGGGCAAAGCTAGAATCAAAGGAACCCAACTGCTGAAGCCGGCTTGCCACTCAGCCAGGGGAGAAGACACACTTTGAGAAGAAGACAGGGGAGAAACAGGGGAGAGGAAATCTATGAAGAAAGCAAAAAACCACTTCATATGGAAAATAAGCAAATGATTGAGAGAAAGGTGGTTTCAATGAGCTTGCCCCACCCCCACCCCTCCCCTTGAGACAAAGTGTGTGTGTATGTATGTGTTAAGATCAGTGAGCTTCCCCAGAAAGAGTCAGGGAGACTTGATAAGTCTCAGGAAGGCGGGATCAGAAAGGAGTCAGGTAATAAAGGAGTGATTTGATTTGTAAGATGTCCGGTACCAGCCTCGAGCCTCTGCTCCTAGTTAGTGAGTGTATTCTGCAAGAAGTATTCAAATTTGAGGCTAATGATAGAGTGAGGCAGAGAGAGGGAGAGTGTTTGTGGTCATTTAATTGATTAAAGAGAGTAGTAATGAGGCCATAAGTGGCACTTCCACACTCCTCTTGAGGACACGGCCACTGAGGCTGCTCTGGCCTCTACAGTAGAGCTGAGAGAAGAAGGAAGATGATGAGAAAGCACAGCTGGAGGACCCTAAGAGTGTAAAATGAGTGAAGTGAGGGTCAATTAAAGGCCCACATGTAACTTCAGACTATCCATGGAAAAGTGTGTCTGTTATTTCCTGCTAACCCAGGAAACGTTCCATGCATTGATAACTTGAGTTGTTCCTCCAGCTCGATGCTAACGTTGAGTTTGGGTATTAAAGGAAAATTGCTCTTCAACAAGTCTACAACAAAAACTAATTGGTTATAATTTATTTTCTTGTTGCTTTAACTTTTTTTTTTGTTTTGTGTGTGACATTTATTTGTTTTAATTCTTGGAGGCCAATTTCTTTATTTTTTTGGACCTGATAATAAGCATCTGCAGAGTTT